>NC_091319.1:37629736-37754736 GCF_038502225.1 Cherax quadricarinatus
CGTTCAAGACACTGTACACTGTGTACGTCAAGCCCATACTGGAGTATGCAGCACCAGTTTGGAACTCACACTTGATCAAGCACGTTAAGAAATTAGAGAAAATGCAAAGGTTTACAACAAGGTTAGTTCCGGAGCTCAGGGGAATGTCCTACGAAGAAAGGTTGAGGGAAATCGACCTGACGACACTGGAAGACAGGAGGGTCAGGGGAGACATGATAATAGCATGCAAAATACTGCGTGGAATAGATAAGGTGGACAGAGACAGGATGTTCCAGAGAGGAGACACAGAAACAAGGAGTCACATATGGAAGCTGAAGACTCAGACGAGTCACAGGGATGTTAGGAAGTATTTCAACAGTCATAGAGTTGTCAGGAAACAGAATGGTCTAGCAAGTGATGTAGTGGAAGCAGGAACCATACATAGCTTTAAGACGAGGTACGACAAAGCTCAGGGAGCAGAGAGAGAGAGAGAGAGAGAGAGAGAGAGAGAGAGGACCTAGTAGTGATCAGTGAAGAGGCGGGGCAAGGAGATGAGTCTCGACCCCTGCAACCACAATTAGGTGAATGCATACACACACACACACACACACACACACTGTTTACAAATTTAACTAAACAAAATAACATGTTTACGCGAAAAAATCCCATGTTGAGCCTCCGTAGAGGGAGCCGTACTTGATCCTGGTCTGCTTGGCCAGGTCTTCAGCAGACTCTATGGGCGACTCCATGCGCTCGACGGTGAGGAAGGCAGCCAAGTTGGCAGTGTAGGAAGATATCATTATTAACGTAAAGAACCACCAGATGCCAGCCACGATGCGAGTTGATACCGCTCTGCAGGAAGGGATAAGGATAGGTGGGGACGAGGAAGGGGGGTTAGGAGACGGAAGGATGTGGACAAGGGATGGTTGGAACAGATAAGGATGGAGATAGGTGTTCAGCACAGGGAAGTGTGGAGACGGGAGTGGATAAGCGAAAAATAATGTGTATATTTTTGAGGGTGAAGGTAGACAGGAAAACAATGGAAAGGTTGAACAATGGAAGGGTCGAGATGGGGAAAAATTGAGTGTAGAGGTGGAGGAGATTGAAAACAGGAGGATGAGTTGGTGAAGGGTGGAAAGAGGTAAGACATGGAGAGATAGGAAAGGGAGGAAACGTAAGAGGGTAAGAATAGGGAAGAATTTAACCGGGAAATGGAGAAGATTGGGGAAAACAGAAATAAATGAATGACGGTGAAGGGTGGGGCCAGACGGAGAAGATTGATGAGAGAAAAAAATAAAGCGATGAAAGAGCAGAGTGTGTGAAGGAATGCGTGAGACAGTGAGAGAAAGATGGGAAGTAAAATTATGTAAGATAAGAAAGGGAATGAAGACGGTGAAGTGAGGAAGAAAGTGAACATCCAGCGGTGATCAGTGATGGATCATCACAGTGAACATCCAGTGGTGATCAGTGATGGATCAACACAGTGAACATCCAGCGGTGATCAGTGATGGATCATCACAAACAGTGAACATCCAGCAGTGATCAGTGATGGATCATCACAGTGAACATCCAGCGGTGATCAGTGATGGATCATCACAAACAGTGAACATCCAGCAGTAATCAGTGATGGATCATCACAAACAGTGAACATCCAGCAGTAATCAGTGATGGATCATCACAAACAGTGAACATCCAGCAGTGATCAGTGATGGATCATCACAAACAGTGAACATCCAGCGGTGATCAGTGATGGATCATCACAAACAGTGAACATCCAGCAGTAATCAGTGATGGATCATCACAAACAGTGAACATCCAGCAGTGATCAGTGATGGATCATCACAAACAGTGAACATCCAGCGGTGATCAGTGATGGATCATCACAAACAGTGAACATCCAGCGGTGATCAGTGATGGATCATCACAAACAGTGAACATCCAGCGGTGATCAGTGATGGATCATCACAAACAGTGAACATCCAGCGGTGATCAGTGGTGGATCATCACAAACAGTGAACATCCAGCGGTGATCAGTGATGGATCATCACAAACAGTGAACATCCAACGGTGATCAGTGATGGATCATCACAAACAGTGAACATCCAGCGGTGATCAGTGATGAATCATCACAAACAGTGAACATCCAGCGGTGATCAGTGATGGATCATCACAAACGGTGAACATCCAGCAGTGATCAGTGATGGATCATCACAAACGGTGAACATCCAGCAGTGATCAGTGATGGATCATCACAAACAGTGAACATCCAGCAGTGATCAGTGATGGATCATCACAAACGGTGAACATCCAGCAGTGATCAGTGATGGATCATCACAAACAGTGAACATCCAGCAGTGATCAGTGATGGATCATCACAAACAGTGAACATCCAGCAGTGATCAGTGATGGATCATCACAAACAGTGAACATCCAGCAGTGATCAGTGATGGATCATCACAAACAGTGAACATCCAGCAGTGATCAGTGATGGATCATCACAAACAGTGAACATCCAGCAGTGATCAGTGATGGATCATCACAAACAGTGAACATCCAGCGGTGATCAGTGATGGATCATCACAAACAGTGAACATCCAGCAGTGATCAGTGATGGATCATCACAAACAGTGAACATCCAGCAGTGATCAGTGATGGATCACAAACAGTGCGGAAGCACAGACAATAAATTATAAAATTAATTAAAGATCATACGAGAAAGGGATAGAGAGCAGCAAGGAAGAAAAGTGAAGTAGTGAAAAGTGATAATTAGAAGACAGAGCAAGATGGATGTTGCACAGGGAAGCCACAAACAAGATTGACAAGAAAAAGCAGAGAAAACAAGAGTGTTTTTTGTCGATAAATATCAGCAAGGAATAGAAAACAATGATAAACAATATAAATTACCCAGAAAGTGTTGGGAAATAGAGATGTTGATTTTTAACACACGAGGAATGACGTAGCAAGAATAATGTACGATATATTAATAGGATAAGTAACAGTTAGCAGAAAAGTGAGAGGTTAGGATAAAGTAAACAAGAGAATGTAGACGAAGAAATTATTCATTTAAGGATGAGGTTAATTATGGAAGACGAGAATAAGGAAAAGAGGAAGCAACAGAAAAAAAAAATATTAATAAATGGGGCAAATTTAATCACGTATAAAATTCATTATTCACAGATAATATTAATATTATTTATAGCTCACAATTATATTATTACCCACATGAGAATATTTACTTCTAATAACTATAATATTTTATATTTCTGTCTAATTAAAATTCAGTAACATATGAAATATATATTTTTTTTTTTTGTAATATTAGCAACGAATTTTAGATGCAAAGTTTACTACAGATGAACTAGAAGAATATAAAGATAGAAAGTAACTTTGTAAGTTAGACACTAACATGTAAGTTAGACACTAACATGTAAGTTAGACACTAACATGTAAGTTAGACACTAACATGTAAGTTAGACACTAACATGTAAGTTAGACACTAACATGTAAGTTAGACACTAACATGTAAGTTAGACACTAACATGTAAGTTAGACACTAACATGTAAGTTAGACACTAACATGTAAGTTACACACTAACATGTAAGTTAGACACTAACATGTAAGTTAGACACTAACATGTAAGTTACACACTAACATGTAAGTTAGACACTAACATGTAAGTTAGACACTAACATGTAAGTTAGACACTAACATGTAAGTTACACACTAACATGTAAGTTAGACACTAACATGTAAGTCACACACTAACATGTAAGTTACACACTAACATGTAAGTTAGACACTAACATGTAAGTTAGACACTAACATGTAAGTTACACACTAACATGTAAGTTACACACTAACATGTAAGTTACACACTAACATGTAAGTTACACACTAACATGTAAGTTAGACACTAACATGTAAGTTAGACACTAACATGTAAGTTAGACACTAACATGTAAGTTACACACTAACATGTAAGTTACACACTAACATGTAAGTTACACACTAACATGTAAGTTACACACTAACATGTAAGTTACACACTAACATGTAAGTTAGACACTAACATGTAAGTTACACACTAACATGTAAGTTACACACTAACATGTAAGTTACACACTAACATGTAAGTTAGACACTAACATGTAAGTCACATGTAAGTTAGACACTAACATGTAAGTTAGACACTAACATGTAAGTTACACACTAACATGTAAGTTACACACTAACATGTAAGTTACACACTAACATGTAAGTTAGACACTAACATGTAAGTTACACACTAACATGTAAGTTAGACACTAACATGTAAGTTAGACACTAACATGTAAGTTACACACTAACATGTAAGTTAGACACTAACATGTAAGTTAGACACTAACATGTACGTTACACACTAACATGTAAGTTAGACACTAACATGTAAGTTAGACACTAACATGTAAGTTAGACACTAACATGTAAGTTACACACTAACATGTAAGTTAGACACTAACATGTAAGTTAGACACTAACATGTAAGTTAGACACTAACATGTAAGTTAGACACTAACATGTAAGTTAGACACTAACATGTAAGTTACACACTAACATGTAAGTTAGACACTAACATGTAAGTCACACACTAACATGTAAGTTAGACACTAACATGTAAGTTACACACTAACATGTAAGTTAGACACTAACATGTAAGTTACACACTAACATGTAAGTTAGACACTAACATGTAAGTTAGACACTAACATGTAAGTTAGACACTAACATGTAAGTTACACACTAACATGTAAGTTACACACTAACATGTAAGTTAGACACTAACATGTAAGTTAGACACTAACATGTAAGTTAGACACTAACATGTAAGTTAGACACTAACATGTAAGTTAGACACTAACATGTAAGTTACACACTAACATGTAAGTTACACACTAACATGTAAGTTAGACACTAACATGTAAGTTACACACTAACATGTAAGTTAGACACTAACATGTAAGTTAGACACTAACATGTAAGTTAGACACTAACATGTAAGTTAGACACTAACATGTAAGTTAGACACTAACATGTAAGTTAGACACTAACATGTAAGTTAGACACTAACATGTAAGATAGACACTAACATGTAAGTTAGACACTAACATGTAAGTTAGACACTAACATGTAAGTTACACACTAACATGTAAGTTAGACACTAACATGTAAGTTAGAAACTAACATGTAAGTTAGACACTAACATGTAAGTTAGACACTAACATGTAAGTTAGACACTAACATGTAAGTTAGACACTAACATGTAAGTTAGACACTAACATGTAAGTTAGACACTAACATGTAAGTTAGACACTAACATGTAAGTTAGACACTAACATGTAAGTTAGACACTAACATGTAAGTTAGACACTAACATGTAAGTTAGACACTAACATGTAAGTTACACACTAACATGTAAGTTAGAAACTAACATGTAAGTTAGACACTAACATGTAAGTTAGACACTAACATGTAAGTTAGACACTAACATGTAAGTTAGACACTAACATGTAAGTTACACACTAACATGTAAGTTAGACACTAACATGTAAGTTAGACACTAACATGTAAGTTAGACACTAACATGTAAGTTACACACTAACATGTAAGTTAGACACTAACATGTAAGTTAGACACTAACATGTAAGTTAGACACTAACATGTAAGTTAGAAACTAACATGTAAGTTAGACACTAACATGTAAGTTAGACACTAACATGTAAGTTAGACACTAACATGTAAGTTAGACACTAACATGTAAGTTAGACACTAACATGTAAGTTAGACACTAACATGTAAGTTTGACACTAACATGTAAGTTAGACACTAACATGTAAGTTAGACACTAACATATAAGTTAGACACTAACATGTAAGTTAGACACTAACATGTAAGTCAGACACTAACACGAAAGTCAGACACTAACATGTAAGTTAGACACTAACATGTAAATTAGACACTAACATGTAAGTCAGACACTAACATATAAGTTAGACACTAACATGTAAGTTAGACATTAACATGTAAGTCAGACACTAACATGTAAGTCAGACACTAACATGTAAGTTAGACACTAACATGTAAGTTTGACACTAACATGTAAGTCAGACACTAACATGTAAGTTAGACACTAACATGTAAGTTAGACACTAACATGTAAGTTAGACACTAACATGTAAGTCAGACACTAACATGTAAGTTAGACACTAACATGTAAGTTAGACACTAACATGTAAGTTAGACACTAACATGTAAGTCAGACACTAACATGTAAGTTAGACACTAACATGTAAGTTAGACACTAACATGTAAGTGAGACACTAACATGTAAGTTAGACACTAACATGTAAGTTAGACACTAACATGTAAGTCAGACACTAACATGTAAGTTAGACACTAACATGTAACTTAGACACTAACATGTAAGTCAAACACTAACATGTATGTTAGACACTAACATATAAGTTAGACACTAACATGTAAGTTAGACACTAACATGTAAGTCAGACACTAACATGTAAGTTAGACACTAACATGTAAGTTAAACACTAACATGTAAGTTAGACACTAACATGTAAGTTAGACACTAACATGTAAGTTAGACACTAACATGTAAGTTAGACACTAACATGTAAGTTAGACACTAACATGTAAGTTAGACACTAACATGTAAGTTAGACACTAACATGTAAGTCAGACACTAACATGTAAGTTAGACACTAACATGTAACTTAGACACTAACATGTAAGTCAAACACTAACATGTATGTTAGACACTAACATATAAGTTAGACACTAACATGTAAGTTAGACACTAACATGTAAGTCAGACACTAACATGTAAGTTAGACACTAACATGTAAGTTAGACACTAACATGTAAGTTAGACACTAACATGTAAGTTAGACACTAACATGTAAGTTAGACACTAATATGTAAGTTAGACACTAACATGTAAGTTAGACACTAACATGTAAGTTAGACACTAACATGTAAGTTAGACACTAACATGTAAGTTAGACACTAACATGTAAGTTAGACACTAACATGTAAGTTAGACACTAACATGTAAGTTAGACACTAACATGTAAGTTAGACACTAACATGTAAGTTACACACTAACATGTAAGTTAGACACTAACATGTAAGTTAGACACTAACATGTAAGTTAGACACTAACATGTAAGTTAGACACTAACATGTAAGTTAGACACTAACATGTAAGTTAGACACTAACATGTAAGTTAGACACTAACATGTAAGTTAGACACTAACATGTAAGTCAGACACTAACATGTAAGTTAGACTCTAACATGTAAGTTAGACACTAACATGTAAGTTAGACACTAACATGTAAGTCAGACACTAACATGTAAGTTAGACACTAACATGTAAGTTAGACACTAACATGTATGTTAGACACTAACACGTAAGTTAGACTCTAACACGTAAGTTAGACATTAACATGTAAGTTAGACACTAACATGTAAGTTAGACACTAACATGTAAGTTAGACACTAACATGTAAGTTAGACACTAACACGCAAGTTAGACATTAACATGTAAGTTAGACACTAACACGTAAGTTAGACACTAACATGTAAGTTAGACATTAACATGTAAGTTAGACACTAACATGTAAGTTAGACACTAACATGTAGGTTAGACACTAACATGTAAGTTAGACACTAACACGTAAGTTAGACACAAACATGAAAGTTAGACACTAACATGTAAGTTAGACACTAACACGTAAATTAGACACTAACATATAAGTTAGACACTAACATGTAAGTTAGACACTAACATGTAAGTTAGACACTAACATGTAAGTTAGACACTAACATGTAAGTTAGACACTAACATGTAAGTTAGACACTAATATGTAAGTTAGACACTAACATGTAAGTTAGACACTACCACGTAAGTTAGACACCAGCATGTAAGTTAGACACTAACATGTAAGTTAGACAGTAACATGTAAGTTAGACACTAACATGTAAGTTAGAAAGTAACATGTAAGTTAGACACTAACATGTAAGTTAGACACTAACATGTAAGTTAGACACTAACATGTAAGTTAGACACTAACATGTAAGTTAGACACCAACACGTAAGTTAGACACTAACATGTAAGTTAGACACTAGCATGTAAGTTAGACTCTAACATGTAAGTCAGACACTAACACGTAAGTTAGACACTAAAATGTAAGTTAGACACTAACATGTAAGTTAGACACTAACATGTAAGTTAGACACTAACATGTAAGTTAGACACTAACACGTAAGTTAGACACTAACATGTAAGTTAGACACTAACATGTAAGTTAGACACTAACATGTAAGATAGACACTAACATGTAAGTTAGACACTAACACGTAAGTTAGACACTAACATGTAAGTTAGACACTAACACGTTAGTTAGACACTGACATGTAAGTTAGACACTAACATGTAAGTTAGACACTAACACGTAAGTTAGACACTAACATGTAAGTTAGACACTAACACGTAAGTTAGACACTAACATGTAAGTTAGACACTAACATGTAAGTTAGACACTAACACGTAAGTTAGACACTAAAATGTAAGTTAGACACTAACATGTAAGTTAGACACTAACATGTAAGTTAGACACTAACACGTAAGTTAGACACTAACATGTAAGTTAGACACTAACATGTAAGTTAGACACTAACACGTAAGTTAGACACTAACATGTAAGTTAGACACTAACACGTAAGTTAGACACTAACATGTAAGTTAGACACTAACATGTAAGTTAGACACTAACATGTAAGTTAGACACTAACACGTAAGTTAGACACTAACATGTAAGTTAGACACTAACATGTAAGTTAGACACTAACATGTAAGTTAGACACTAACACGTAAGTTAGACACTAACATGTAAGTTAGACACTAACATGTAAGTTAGAAACTAACACGTAAGTTAGACACTAACATGTAAGTTAGACACTAACATGTAAGTTAGACACTAACATGTAAGTTAGACACTAACATGTAAGTTAGACACTAACATGTAAGTTAGACACTAACATGTAAGTTAGACACTAACATGTAAGTTAGACACTAACACGTAAGTTAGACACTAACATGTAAGTTAGACACTAACATGTAAGTTAGACACTAACACGTAAGTTAGACACTAACATGTAAGTCATCCTGCCACTAAAACTTACAACTTACACGTGAACTTATTAACAACTTACAGAACCCAAGTTATCCTCTCTTTAACACTCATAACACACTAGTGAACCTCTCATTAACACTAAGAACACACTAGTGAACCTCTCTTTAACACTAAGAACACACTAGTGAACCTCTCTTTAACACTAAGAACACACTAGTGAACCTCTCTTTAACACTCATAACACACTAGTGAACCTCTCATTAACACAGAAAACACACTAGTGAACCTCTCATTAACACAGAAAACACACTAGTGAACCTCTCACCAACACTCGGAACACACTACTGAACCTCTCACCAGCACTCAAAACACGCTAGTGAACCTCTCATTAACACAGAAAACACACTAGTGAACCTCTAATTAACACAGAAAACACACTAGTGAACCTCTCATTAACACAGAAAACACACTAGTGAACCTCTCATTAACAGAGAAAACACACTAGTGAACCTCTCACCAGAACTCAGAACACACTAGTGAACCTCTCATTAACACAGAAAACACACTAGTGAACCTCTAATTAACACAGAAAACACACGAGTGAACCTCTCATTAACACAGAAAACACACTAGTGAACCTCTCATTAAAACATGAAAACACACTAGTGAACCTCTCATTAACACAGAAAACACACTAGTGAACCTCTCATTAACACAGAAAACACACTAGTGAACCTCTCATTAACACAGAAAACACACTAGTGAACCTCTCACCAGCAGTCGGAAAACACTACTGAACCTCTCACCAGCACTCAAAACACGCTAGTGAACCTCTCATTAACACAAAAAACACACTAGTGAACCTCCAAACAGCACTCAGAACACACTAGTGAACTTCTAATCAGCACTCAGAACACACTAGTGAACCTCTCATTAACACAGAAAACACACTAGTGAACCTCCAAACAGCACTCAGAACACACTAGTGAACCTCTCATTAACACAGAAAACACACTAGTGAACCTCCAAACAGCACTCAGAACACACTAGTGAACTTCTAATCAGCACTCAGAACACACTAGTGAACCTCTCACCAGGACTCAGAACACACTAGTGAACATCTCACCAGCACTCAGAACACACTAGTGAACCTCTCAGCAGCACTCAGAACACACTAGTGAACATCTCACCAGCACCCAGAACACACTAGTGAACCTCTCACCAGCACTCAGAACACACTAGTGGACCTCTCACCAGCACTCAGAACACTAATGAACTTCTCACCAGCACTCAGAACACACTAGTGAACCTCTCACCAGCACTCAGAACACACTAGTGAACCTCTCACCAGCACTCAGAACACACTAGTGAACCTCTCACCAGCACTCAGAACACACTAGTGAACCTCTCACCAGCACTCAGAACACACTAGTGAACCTCTCACCAGCACTCAGAACACACTAGTGAACCTTTCACCAACACTCAGAATACACTAGTGAACCTCTCACCAGCACTCAGAACACACTAGTGAACCTCTCACCAGCACTCAGAACACACTAGTGAACCTCTCACCAGCACTCAGAACACACTAGTGAACCTTTCACCAACACTCAGAATACACTAGTGAACCTCTCACTAACACTCAGAATACACTAGTGAACCTCTCAACAGCACCCAGAACACACTAGTGAACCTCTCACCAGCACTCAGAACACACTAGTGAACCTCTCACCAGCACTCAGAACACACTAGTGAACCTCTCACCAGCACTCAGAACACACTAGTGAACCTCTCACCAGCACTCAGAACACACTAGTGAACCTCTCACCAGCACTCAGAACACACTAGTGAACCTCTCACCAGCACTCAGAACACACTAGTGAACCTTTCACCAACACTCAGAATACACTAGTGAACCTCTCACCAGCACTCAGAACACACTAGTGAACCTCTCACCAGCACTCAGAACACACTAGTGAACCTCTCACCAGCACTCAGAACACACTAGTGAACCTTTCACCAACACTCAGAATACACTAGTGAACCTCTCACTAACACTCAGAATACACTAGTGAACCTCTCAACAGCACCCAGAACACACTAGTGAACCTCTCACCAGCACTCAGAACACACTAGTGAACCTCTCACTAACACTCAGAATACACTAGTGAACCTCTCACCAGCACCCAGAACACACTAGTGAACCTCTCACCAGCACTCAGAACACACTAGTGAACCTTTCACCAACACTCAGAATACACTAGTGAACCTCTCACTAACACTCAGAATACACTAATGAACCTCTCACCAGCACTCAGAACACACTAGTGAACCTCTCACCAGCACTCAGAACACACTAGTGAACCTCTCACCAACACTCAGATTACACTATTGAACCAATAACTAACACTCAGAACACACTAGTGAACCTCTCACCAACACTCAGATTACACTATTGAACCAATAACTAACACTCAGAACACACTAGTGAACCTTTCACCAGCACTCAGAACACATTAGTGAACCTCTCACCTGCACTCAGAACACACTAGTGAACCTCTTACCAGTACTCAGAACACACTAGTGAACCTCTATCTAACACTCAGAATACACTAGAGAACCTCTCACCAACACTCAGAAGATAATAGTGAACCTCTCACTATCACTCAGAACATATTAGCGAACCTCTCACCAACGCTCAGAGCACACTAGTGAATCTCTCACTAACACTCAGAACACTAATGATCTTTTCACTAACACTCAGAACACACTAGTGAACCTCTCATCAACAGTCACAATACACTACTGAATCTCTCACTAACACTCAGAATACACTAGTGAACCTCTCACCAGCACTCACAACTCACTAGTGAACCTCTCACCAACACTCAAAACACACTAGTGAACCTCTCACCAACACCAAGAACGCATTAGTGAACCTCTCACCAGCACTCAAAACTCACTAGCGAACGTCTCACCAGCAGTCAGAACACACTAGTGAACCTCTCACCAGCACTCAGAACACTAATGAACCTCTCACCAGCAATCCGAACACACAGTGAACCTCTCACAAGCACTCAGAACACAGTAGTGAACCTCTCACCAAAATTCAGAATACACTATTGAACCTGTCACTAACACTTAGAATACACTAGTATACGTCTCCAGAGCTCAGAACACACTAGTGAACCTCTCAACAGCACTCAGAACACAAAAGTGAACATCTCACCAGCACTCAGAACACACTAGTGAACCTCTCACCAGCACTCAGAACTCACTAGTGAACCTCTCACCAACATTCAAAACACACTAGTGAACCTCTCACCAGCACTCAAAACACGCTAGTGAACCTCTCACCAGCACTCAGAACTCACTAGTGAACCTCTCACCAACACCCAGAACACACTAGTGAACCTCTCACCAGCACTCAAAACACGCTAGTGAACCTCTCTCCCGCACTCAGAACACTAAAGAGCCTCTCACCAGCACTCCGAACACACAGTGAAGCTCTCACAAGCACTCAGAACACAGTAGTGAACCTCTCACCAAGACTCAGAATACACTATTGAACATCTCACTAACACTCAGGATACACTAGTGAACGTCTCACCAGCACTCAGAACACAGTAGTGAACCTCTCAACAGCACTCAGAACACAATAGTGAGCCTCTCTCCAGCACTCAGAACACACAAGTGAACCTCTCACCAGCACTCAGAACACACTAGTGATCCTCTCACCAGCGCTCAAAACACATTAGAGAACCTTTCAACAGCACTCAGAACACACCAGTGAACCTCTCACCAGTAATCATAACACACTAGTGAGCCACTTACCAGTACTTAGAACTCTCTAGTGAACCTCTCACTAACACTCAGAATACACTAGAGAACCTCTCACCAACACTCAGAACATGCTAGTGAACCTCTCACCAACACTCAGAACATACTAGTGAACCTCTCACCAACACTCAGAACATACTAGTGAACCTCTCACTAACACTCAGAACACTAATGAACCTTTCACTGACACTCAGAAATCACTAGTGAACCTTTCACTAACATTCGAAACACTCTAGTGAACCTCTCATCCACATCCAGAATACACTACTGAACCTCTCACTAACACTCAGAATACTCTAGTGAACCTCTCACCAGCACTCAGAACTCACTAGTGAACCTCTCACCAACACTCAAAACACATTAGTGAACCTCCGGCCAGCACTCAGAACATACTAGTGAGCCTCTCACCAGCACTCAGAACACGCTAGTGAACCTCTCACCAGCACTCAGAACACACTAGTGAACTGCTCACCAGCACTCAGAACACATTAGAGAACCTCTCACCAGCACTCATAACACACAAGTGAACCTCTCACCAGCACTCAGAATACGCTAGAGAACCTCTTACCAGTACTCAGAACCCACTAGTGAACCTCTCAATAACACTCAGAATACACTAGAGAACCTCTCACCAACACTAAGAACATGCTAGTGAACCTCTCAAAAACACTCAGAACATACTAGTGAACCTCTCACCAACACTCAGAACACACTAATGAACCTCTCACTAACACTCAGAACACTAGTGAACCTTTCACTGACACTCACAAAACACAAGTGAACCTTTCACTAACACTCAGAACACACTAGTGAACCTCTCATTCACATTCAGAATACACTAGTGAACCTCTCACTAAAACTCAGAATACACTAGTGAACCTCTCACCAGCACTCAGAACTCACTAGTGAACCTCTCACCAAGACTCAGAATACACTATTGAACCTCTCACTAACACTTAGAATACACTAGTAAACGTCTCACCAGCACTCAGAACTCACAAATGAACCTCTTACGAACACTCAAAACACACTAGTGAACCTCTCACCAACTCCCAGAACACACTAGTGAACCTCTCACCAGCACTCAAAACACACTAGTGAACGTCGCACCAGCAGTCAGAACACACAGTGAACCTCTCACAAGCACTCAGAACACAGTAGTGAACCTCTCACCAAGACTCAGAATACACTATTGAACCTCTCACTAACACTCAGGATACACTAGTGAACGTCTCACCAGCACTCAGAACACACTAGTGAACCTCTCAACAGCACTCAGAACACAATAGTGAACATCTCACCAGCACTCAGAACACACTAATGAACCTCTCACCAGCACTCAAAACACACTAGTGAACCTCTCACCAGCACTCAGAACACACTATTGAACCTCTAATCAGCACTCAGATCACACTAGTAAACCTCTCTCCAGCACTCAAAACACACTAGTGAACCTCTCAACAGCACTCAAAACACACTAGTGAACCTCTCTCCAGCACTCAGAACACACAAGTGAACCTCTCACCAGCATTCAGAACACACTAGTGAGCCTCTCACTAGCACTCAGAACACACTAGTGATCCTCTCACCAGCACTCAGAACTCACTAGTGAACTTCTCACCAACACTCAAAACAAATTAGAGAACCTTTCACCAGCAGTCAGAACACACCAGTGAACCTCTCACCAGTACTCATAACACACTAGTGAGCCACTTTCCAGTACTTAGAACTCACTAGTGAACCTCTCACTAACACTCAGAATACACTAGAGAACCTCTCACCAACACTCAGAACATGCTAGTGAACCTCTCACCAACACTCAGAACATGCTAGTGAACCTCTCACCAACTCTCAGAACACACTAGTGAACCTCTCACTAACACTCAGAATACTAATGAACCTTTCACTGACACTCAGAAAACACTAGTGAACCTTTCACTAACATTCAGAACACTCTAGTGAACCTCTCATCCACATCCAGAATACACTACTGAACCTCTCACTAACACTCAGAATACACTAGTGAGCCTCTCACCAGCACTCAGAACACGCTAGTGAACCTCTCACCAGCACTCAGAACACACTAGTGAACTGCTAACCAGCACTCAGAACACATTAGAGAACCTTTCACCAGCACTCATAACACACAAGTGAACCTCTCACCAACACTCAGAATACGCTAGAGAACCTCTTACCAGTACTCAGAACACACTAGTGAACCTCTCAATAACACTCAGAATACACTAGAGAACCTCTCACCAACACTCAGAACATACTAGTGAACCTCTCACCAACACTCATAACACACTAATGAACCTCTCACTAACACTCAGAACACTAATGAACCTTTCACTGACGCTCACAAAACACAAGTGAACCTTTCACTAACACTCAGAACACACTAGTGAACCTCTCATTCACATTCAGAATACACTAGTGAACCTCTCACTAAAACTCAGAATACACTAGTGAACCTCTCACCAGCACTCAGAACTCACTAGTGAACCTCTCACCAACACTCAAAACACACTAGTGAACCTCTCACCAACGCTCAGGACACATTAGTGAACCTCTCTCCAACACTCAGAACGCACTACTGAACCTCTCACCAGTACTCAGAACACTTTAGTGGACCTCTCACCAGCACTCAGAACACATCAGTGAACCTCTCACCAGCACTCAGAACACACTAGTGAACCTCTCACCAGCACTCAGAACACACTAGTGAACCTCTCACCAGCACTCATAACACACAAGTGAACCTCTCACCAGCACTCAGAATTCGCTAGAGAACCTCTTACAAGTACTCAGAACACACTAGTGAACCTCTCAATAACACTCAGAATACACTAGAGAACCTCTCACCAACACTCAGAACATACTAGTGAACCTCTCACGAACACTCAGAACTTATTAGTGAACCTCTCACCAACACTCAGAATACACTACTGAATCTCTCACTAACACTCAGAATACACTAGTGAACCTCTCACCAGCACTCAGAACTCACTAGTGAACCTCTCACCAGGACTCAGAACACATTAGTGAACCTCTCACCAGCACTCAGAACACACTAGTGAACCTCTCACCAGCACTCAGAACACTAATGAACCTCTCACCAGCACTCAGAACACACTAGTGAACCTCTAACTAACACTCAGAACGCTAATGAACCTTTCAATGACACTCAGAAAACACTAGTGAACCTTTCACTAACACTCAGAACACACTAGTGAACCTCTCATTCACATTCAGAATTCACTAGTGAACCTCTCACTAAAACTCAGAATACACTAGTGAACCTCTCACCAGCACTCAGAACTCACTAGTGAACCTCTCACCAGCACTCAGAACTCACTAGTGAACCTCTCACTAAAACTCAGAATACACTAGTGAACCTCTCACCAACACTCTGAACTCACTAGTGAACCTCTCACCAGCACTCAGAACACACTAGTGAATCTTTCACCAGCACTCAGAACACACTAGTGAACCTCTTACCAGTACTCAGAACACACTAGTGAACCTCTCACTAACACTCAGAATACACAAGAGAACCTCTCACCAACAGTCAAAACATACTAGTGAACCTCTCACGAACTCTCAGAACATATTAGTGAACCTCTCACCAACACTCAGAACACACTAGTAAATCTCTCACTAACACTCAGAACACTAATGAACCTTTCACTAACACTCAGAACACACTAGTGAACCTCTCATGAACACTCAGAATACACTACTGAACCTCTTACTAACACTCAGAATACACTAGTGAACCTCTCACCAACACTCAGAACACAGTAATGAACCTCTCACCAACACTCAGAACACACTAGTGAACCTCTCACCAACACTCTGAACACACTAGTGAACCTCTCACCAACACTCAGAACAAACTAGGGAACCTCTCACCAACACTCAGAACAAACTAGGGAACCTCTCACCAACACTCAGAACACACTAGTGAACCTCTCACCAACACTCAGAACACACTAGTGAACCTCTCACCAACACTCAGAACAAACTAGAGAACCTTCAGTCATCATTTAAACCTACTACCAACATTTACAACACCTAAGTGAACCTGACACTAATATTTGCATTTACAATAATTAAGTGAACATAACACCAACATTTACAACACTTAAGTGAACCAAATACCAACATTGACAACACGTAAGTGAAACTAACACCAACATTTAGAGCAATTAAGTTAACAATTCTTTACTATTTACAACACGTAAGTGGACATAAAACACTCATTTACAATACATAAGTAACCTTACCAGCAACATTTACAGTACATAAGAACCTACCACCAAGAAGTACTGGAAATAAGTGGAACTTCCAGCCAGCCACTTACTATATAATTATCTGTAGCGACTTTTGTCTCATTATTAATTGATATATTTTTTTATTAATAAAAGATTATTAAAACGTAGGTAATGAATATATTCCAAGAGTTTGGATAAAATTTTCGTTTGACGTTATGCTGAATATTTCTCAAGAACGAGATTGAAATTTTAATTTTCAAGGTACACGTAATTATTAATAATATCTGATGGGATGTGACTGACGTGAACTTCTTATATCTGCTGAAGGAGCGATGGGTTATGGACAATAACTTTCCAGGATCTTGCTATACGACTCACGAAATAGTAATGACACGATTGCAAACAAACCATATCACGGGCGGAGAGAGAACCCGCGATCAGTCTCAAAACTCCAGACTCTCTGATCGCGGGTTCTATCCCCGTCCGTGGTATGGTTAGATTGAATATACGATAAATTTGTGGCGACCTCGGCTTTTCCATGGTGAAGAAATCTCGAGAAGGGAAGGAGACAAGATATCGAAGAATTTACTATAGATATGATGGCCAGAAACTGTCTACGTGTTTAGTGATACTGCTGAGGAAAATTTGAATTAAGGACTGATGGTACGACTGTAAGAATATGACAGGAAAGGTACATAGGATGGGTATTACTCTGATTAAATCAGGGAACGGGGAGGATTGAACCCGTGAAGGTGAGTCACTTTCAGTGCTCAGTTGCCATGAGTTTAAACCCCTGATTTGTTCGCAGTCTTCATATTACAATTTATTGAGTCGTTACTTTGATTGTTTACGTGTCGGCAGCACATGATATATCAAGGAATGTATTATAACGAATATAATATCTTATAAGTAATATCAGCTACGTGGAGGATATGTTACCAGACTTTACAGTAGTGTTCTTCTTTACTATTTATGTTAGTAATTGCTGACGACAGCGCATATATAACACCTTGTTGGGAAGACTGTATATCTGATAACGTTGTCATTCCGCTTCCAAACATCTCTGTTAAATATGTTCACTCTCCCTACATAGTAGGGAGAGTGTACACATCTTTTCTAATTCCTACTTTCTTCAAAGACATTTTTATGTCTTATTTCTTGTGCGGTTGACTATATAAACAAGCAAATTCTTTCTCATCAATCAGTGGTAATTATTTTCTCATTTAAATTATTAATTTTTCTCATTTAAAAATAGTGATTTTTTCTATAATGTGTAACGTTGCTGAAATATTTATATATACCCCAATAATTTTTTTTAAATTAAGCACAATGGTTTAAACATAAAATATTGTAGTCAAATTTCACGATCCTTCGGTTTATATAGAACTTTATTTAAGGAAAGTCTAAGTATAGTGTGTTAAGGAGCCCAGCTAATTACTAATGTCTAGTGATAACTTGAGTCTAGTAAATACTAGAATACTATGTACATTATACAATAAGGTACATAACTAATCAAATTTTTTTTTTCTTCTGTAAGGAAGAGTCGGAAGCCTCGCGGCCAGAATGTTGCGTGAGGCTTACTTGGGCTGTTGTTCCGTGCCTTGCTGTAGGAGGCTTCCCATTGTAAACCAGAGAGAATTGAAGAGATTAAATTGATTTTCCATTGTTCTGTCCTCCTCTTGTCTGCATGGATAGGATGCGATCCATTCATAAGGACTTAACCTGTGAAATAAGGGGACAAAATCGAGAACATGGAATACAATACCAAACACGGGAGAGGAAACACGACAGGAAATAGATGCTTTCCTCAAGCAGCTGACTGGCTGCAATGTTTCTGTAAAGATTAGTACAGATATATTTACAAGAAAATATTTCCACTGGGATGGAAAAAATCAAGAGAGAGAGAGAGAAAGAGAGAGAGAGAGAGAGAGAGAGAGAGAGAGAGAGAGAGAGAGAGAGAGAGAGAGAGAGAGAGAGAGAGAGAGAGAGAGAGAGAGAGAGAGAGAGAGAGAGAGAGAGAGAGAGAGAGAGAGAGAGAGAGAGAGAGAGAGAGACAGACAGACAGAGAGAGAGACAGAGAGAGAGACAGAGAGAGAGAGAGAGAGAGAGAGAGAGAGAGAGAGAGAGAGAGAGAGAGAGAGAAATAAACAGTTCTATAATATACCAGGCAGACAGTTTACTGAGACTGTGTACTATCGTAGCTGATGGTCTCCAGGACCCTCTGACACAGTGGTAGGTTGTGGAGTCTCCAGGACCCTCTGACACAGTGCTAGGTTGTGGAGTCTCCAGGACCCTCTGACACAGTGCTAGGTTGTGGAGTCTCCAGGACCCTCTGACACAGTGCTAGGTTGTGGAGTCTCCAGGACCCTCTGACACAGTGCTAGGTTGTGGAGTCTCCAGGACCCTTTTGACACAGTGATAGGTTGTGGAGTCTCCAGGACCCTCTTGACACAGTGCTAGGTTGTGGAGTCTCCAGGACCCTCTTGACACAGTGCTAGGTTGTGGAGTCTCCAGGACTCTCTGACACAGTGCTAGGTTGTGGAGTCTCCAGGACTCTCTGACACAGTGCTAGGTTGTGGAGTCTCCAGGACCCTCTGACACAGTGCTAGGTCGTGCAGTTTCCAGGACCCTGTGACACAGTGATAGGTTGTGGAGTCTCCAGGACCCTCTGACACAGTTCTAGGTTGTGGAGTCTCCAGGACCCTGTGACACAGTGATGGGTTGTGGAGTCTCCAGGACTCCCTGACACAGTGCTAGGTTGTGGAGTCTAGAGGACCCTCTGACACAGTGCTAGGTTGTAGAATCTCCAAGACCCTCTGACACAGTCCTAGGTTATGGAGTCTCCAGGACCCTCTGACACAGTGATAGGTTATGGAGTCTCCAGGAGCCTCTGACACAGTGGTAGGTTGTTGAGTCTCCAGGACCCTCTGACACAGTGCTAGGTTGTGGAGTCTCCAAGACCCTCTGGCACAGTCCTAGGTTGTGGAGTCTCCAGGACTCTCTGACACAGTGGTAGGTTCTGGAGTCTGCAGGACCCTCTGACATAGTGCTAGGTTGTGGAGTCTAAAGGACCCTCTGACACAGCGCTAGGGTGTGGAGTCTAGAGGACCTCTGACACAGTGCTAGGTTGTGGAGTCTCCAGGACTCTCTGACACAGTCCTAGGTTGTGGAGTCTCCAGGACCCTCTGACACAGTGCTAGCTCGTGGAGTCTCCAGGACTCTCTGACACAGTGCTAGGTTGTGGAGTCTCCAGGACCCTCTGACACAGTGATAGGTTGTGGAGTCTCCAGGACCCTCTGACACAGTGCTAGGTTGTGGAGTCTCCATGACTCTCTAACACAGTGCTAGGTTGTGGAGTCTCCAGGACTATCTGACACAGTGCTAGGTTGCGGAGTCTCCAGGATCCTCTGACACAGTGTTAGGTTATGGAGTCTAGAGGACCCTCTGACACAGTGCTAGGTTGTGGAGCTTCCAGGACCCTCTGACACAGTGTTAGGTTGTGGTATCTCTAGGACTATCTGACAGAGTGCTAGGTTGTGGAGTCTCCAGGACTCCCTGACAGAGTGCTAAGTTGTATAGTCTCCAGGACTCTCTGACAGAGTGCTTGGTTGTGGAGTCTGCAGGACTATCTGACAGAGTGCTGTGTTGTGGAGTTTCCAGGACCCTCTGACACAGTGGTAGGTTGTGGAGTCTCCAGGATCCTCTGACAGTGCTAGGTTGTGGAGCGTCCAGGACCCTCTGACACAGTGCTAGTTGTGGAGTCTCCAGGACTCTCTGGCAGAGTGCTAGGTTGTGGCATCTCCAGGACCCTGTGACAGAGTGCTAGGTTGTGGGGTCTCCAGCATCCTCTGACAGTGCTAGGTTGTAGAATCTCCAGGACTCTCTGACACAGTGCTAGGTTGTGGAGTCTCCAGGACTCTGGCAAAGTGCTAGGTTGTGGAGTCTCCAGGATCGTCTGACAGTGCTAGGTTCTGGAGTCTCCAGGATCCTCTGACAGTGCTATGTTGTGGAGTCTCTTGCACTCTCTGACACAGTGCTAGGTTGTGGAGTCTCTTGCACTGTCTGACACAGTGCTAGGTTGTGGAGTCTCTTGCACTCTCTGACACAGTACTAGGCTGTGGAGTCTCCAGGACTCTCTGTCAGAGTGCTAGGTTGTGGCATCTCCAGGACTCTGGCAGAGTGCTAGGTTGTAAAGTCTCCAGGAACCTCTGACAGTGCTAGGTTGTGGAGTCTCCAGGACTCTCTGGCAGAGTGCTAGGTTGTGGCATCTCCAGGACTCTCTGGAAGAGTGCTAGGTTGTGGCATCTCCAGGACTCTCTGGCAGAGTGCTAGGTTGTGGCATCTCCAGGACTCTATGGCAGAGTGCTAGGTTGTGGCATCTCCAGGACTCTCTGGAAGAGTGCTAGGTTGTGGCATCTCCAGGACTCTCTGGCAGAGTGCTAGGTTGTGGCATCTCCAGGACTCTCTGGCAGAGTGCTAGGTTGTGGCATCTCCAGGACTCTGGCAGAGTGCTAGGTTGCAAAGTCTCCAGGAACCTCTGACAGTGCTAGGTTGTGGAGTCTCCAGGACTCTCTGGCAGAGTGCTAGGTTGTGGCATCTCCAGGACTCTCTGGAAGAGTGCTAGGTTGTGGCATCTCCAGGACTCTCTGGCAGAGTGCTAGGTTGTGGCATCTCCAGGACTCTCTGGCAGAGTGCTAGGTTGTGGCATCTCCAGGACTCTCTGGCAGAGTGCTAGGTTGTGGCATCTCCAGGACTCTCTGGCAGAGTGCTAGGTTGTGGCATCTCCAGGACTCTCTGGAAGAGTGCTAGGTTGTGGCATCTCCAGGACTCTCTGGCAGAGTGCTAGGTTGTGGCATCTCCAGGACTCTCTGGCAGAGTGCTAGGTTGTGGCATCTCCAGGACTCTCTGGCAGAGTGCTAGGTTGTGGCATCTCCAGGACTCTCTGGAAGAGTGCTAGGTTGTGGCATCTCCAGGACTCTCTGGCAGAGTGCTAGGTTGTGGCATCTCCAGGACTCTCTGGCAGAGTGCTAGGTTGTGGCATCTCCAGGACTCTCTGGCAGAGTGCTAGGTTGTGGCATCTCCAGGACTCTCTGGCAGAGTGCTAGGTTGTGGCATCTCCAGGACTCTATGGCAGAGTGCTAGGTTGTGGCATCTCCAGGACTCTATGGCAGAGTGCTAGGTTGTGGCATCTCCAGGACTCTATGGCAGAGTGCTAGGTTGTGGCATCTCCAGGACTCTATGGCAGAGTGCTAGGTTGTGGCATCTCCAGGACTCTATGGCAGAGTTCTAGGTTGCTTTCACTACCTAATTTTACACCTAAATACGCAGAGTTTCCAATAATTCTAGTACACTTATTTATATCGAAGTTTATTCCGACTATCTACCAATGTTCGTCAAGAAATTATCTCTAATTATCTCTAATTATGTCTAATTATCTTTCTCTTTCATCCCGTATTTGTAGTTATTTAAAAAATATATTTTCTTGTGCCCGCTCGACTTGGTATCAAAAATTTTTTTGTATATTTATTTTGTCGAATTCTTCCCTCCAAATATCTTTCTCTGAGTTTTTTTTTTTTTTTTTTTAAGATTATATTGTTTTAGTTAATTAATACATTGTGAGGTGAATGCTGAATTTATAATCATATATATATATATATATATATATATATATATATATATATATATATATATATATATATATATATATATATATATATATATATATATAGATATACGCAAGAGCAGGCGAAATATACACAAACACTGATCTCTGGCCAAAGGAGACTCGAACCTACGAACCTTGGAACAAGATACGCAGTGCCTTACCATTCTCACCACACTGGACCAATACCTTGGCGTCCAGCTTGCGCTACACGTTTGATCCAAGGCAGCCAGCTTTCAGGGAGAACTCTTACAGCTTTTCATCTCATCCCCTGCATGCATCCAGTGTGGTGAGAATGGTAAGGCACTGCGTACCTTGTTCCAAGGTTCGTAGGTTCGAGTCTCCTTCGGCCTTTGATTGAACTTTGTATAGAAAGGGGTTTAGTTGTAGGTAATACATATTTTAAGAAAAAGAGGATAAATAATTATACAAGATATGATGTAGGGCGAAACGACAGTAGTTTGTTAGATTATGTATTGGTAGATAAAAGACTGTTGAGTAGACTTCAGGATGTACATGTTTATAGAGGGGCCACAGATATATCAGATCACTTTCTAGTTGTACCTACACTGAGAGTAAAAGGTAGATGGGATACAAGGAGAATAGAAGCATCAGGGAAGAGAGAAGTGAAGGTTAATAAACTAAAAGAGAAGGCAGTTAGGGTAAGATATAAACAGCTATTGGAGGATAGATGGGCTAATGAGAGCATAAGCAATGGGGTCGAAGAGGTATGGGGTAGGTTTAAAAACGTAGTGTTAGAGTGTTCAGCAGAAGTTTGTGGTTACAGGAAAGTGGGTGCAGGAGGGAAGTGGAGCGATTGGAGGAATGATGATGTAAAGAGAGTAGTAAGGGAGAAAAAGTTAGTATATGAGAAGTTTTTACAAAGTAGAAGCGATGCAAGGAGGAAAGAGTATATGGAGAAAAAGAAAGAGGTTAAGAGAGTGGTGAAGCAATGTAAAAAGAGAGCAAATGAGAGAGTGGGTGAGATGTTATCAACAAATTTTGTTGAAAATAAGAAAAAGTTTTGGAGTGAGATTAAAAAGTTAAGGAAGCCTAGAGAACAAATGGATTTGTCATTTAAAAATAGGAGAGGAGAGTTATTAAAGGGAGAGTTAGAGGTATTGGGAAGATGGCGGGAATATTTTGAAGAATTGGTAAATGTTGATGAAGATAGGGAAGCTGTGATTTCGTGTATAGGGCAAGGAGGAATAACATCTTGTAGGAGTGAGGAAGAGCCAGTTGTGGGTGTGGGGGAAGTTCGTGAGGCAGTAGGTAAAATGAAAGGGGGTAAGGTAGCTGGGATTGATGGGATAAAGATAGAAATGTTAAAAGCAGGTGGGGATATAGTTTTGGAGTGGTTGGTGCAATTATTTAATAAATGTATGGAAGAGGGTAAGGTACCTAGGGATTGGCAGAGAGCATGCATAGTTCCTTTGTATATAGGCAAAGGGGACAAAAGAGAGTGCAAAAAATATAGTGGGATTAGTCTGTTGAGTATACCTGGTAAAGTGAATGGTAGAGTTATTATTGAAAAGAATTAAGAGTAAGACGGAGAATAGGATAGCAGATGAACAAGGAGGCTTTAGGAAAAGTAGGGGGTGTGTGGACCAGGCGTTTACAGTGAAACATATAAGTGAACAGTATTTAGATAAGGCTAAAGAGGTCTTTGTGGCATTTATGAATTTGGAAAAGGCGTATGACAGGGTGGATAGGGGGGCAATGTTGCAGATGTTGCAGGTGTATGGTGTAGGAGGTAGGTTGCTGAAAGCAGTGAAGAGTTTTTACGAGGATAGTGAGGCTCAAGTTAGAGTATGTAGGAAAGAGGGAGAATATTTCCCAGTAAAAGTAGGCCTTAGACAAGGATGTGTGATGTCACCGTGGTTGTTTAATATATTTATAGATGGGGTTGTAAGAGAAGTAAATTCGAGGGTCTTGACAAGAGGCGTGGAGTTAAAAGATAAAGAATCACACATAAAGTGGGAGTTGTCACAGTTGCTCTTTGTTGATGACACTGCTCTTGGGAGATTCTGAAGAGAAGTTGCAGAGGTTGGTGGATGAATTTGGTAGGTTGTGCAAAAGAAGAAAATTAAAAGTGAATACAGGAAAGAGTAAGGTTATGAGGATAACAAAAACATTAAGTGATGAAAGATTGGATATCAGATTGGAGGGAGAGAGTATGGAGGAGGTGAATGTATTCAGATATTTGGGAGTGGACGTGTCAGCGGATGGGTTTATGAAAGATGAGGTGAACTATAGAATTGATGAGGGGAAAAGGGTGAGCGGTGCACTTTGGAGTCTGTGGAGACAAAGAACTTTGTCCTTGGAGGCAAAGAGGGGAATGTATGAGAGTATAGTTTTACCAACGCTCTTATATGGGTGTGAAGCATGGGTGATGAATGTTGCAGCGAGGAGAAGGCTGGAGGCAGTGGAGATGTCATGTCTGAGGGCAATGTGTGGTGTGAATATAATGCAGAGAATTCGTAGTTTGGAAGTTAGGAGGAGGTGCGGGATTACCAAAACCATTGTCCAGAGGGCTGAGAAAGGGTTGTTGAGGTGGTTCGGACATGTAGAGAGAATGGAGCGAAACAGAATGACTTCAAGAGTGTATCAGTCCGTAGTGGAAGAAAGGCGGGGTAGGGGTCGCCCTAGGAAAGGTAGGAGGGAGGGGGTAAAGGAGGTTTTGTGTGCGAGGGGCTTGGACTTCCAGCAGGCATGCATGAACGTGTTTGATAGGAGTGAATGGAGACAAATGGTTTTTAATACTTGACGTGCTGTTGGAGTGTGAGCAAAGTAACATTTATGAAGGGATTCAGGGAAACCGGCAGGCCGGACTTGAGTCCTGGAGATGGGAAGTACAGTGCCTGCACTCTGAAGGAGGGGTGATTCACGAAATCGTAATGACACGATTGCAAACAAACCATACCACGGGCGGGATTTGAACCCGCGGTCAGAGAGTCTCAAAACTCCAGACCGTCGCGTTAGCCACTGGACCAGCTAGCCACAATAAGATTCGCCCAACTAGGTATATTTCTACATCATATGAAGGTTAGCACAGGCACCACTGTGACCACAAATGCAAGTTTTTACAGACGAATCTCCAGCTAGCGTGGCCGTGACGAACTCTAGCTCAAGTCCCCTCACTGTCGTCAACATGACTCACGAAATAGTAATGAGTTTTGAGACTCTCTGACCGCGGGTTCAAATCCCGCCCGTGGTGTGGTAAGGATGGGTGTTAATGTTGCAGTTTAAATACTGTAGTGTAAAACACCCTTCTGGCAAGACAGTGATGGAGTGAATGATGGTGAAAGTTTTTCTTTTTCGGGCCATCCTGCCTTGGTGGGAATCGACCAGTGTGTTAATAATATATATATATATATATATATATATATATATATATATATATATATATATATATATATACATATATATATATATATAAATATATATATATATATATATATATATATATATATATATATATATATATATATATATATATATATATATATATATATATATATATATATATATATATTGCGTATAAGAGAGGCATATTGGTCATGCGGTAACATATGTTGTAAACGAGTGATTTAACATAAGATAGTGTATATTACACAAACAACCAGCACATAGCAAAGAGAAGTTTACGCCCTTTCAGTCTGACTTTGACCATTTACAAGTCACACTTGTAAATGGACTTGTAAATGGTCTGCAACATGATCGCATCTCCCTCCTATATGAGAGTGTTCTGAGTATTGTTCTAGTCTTGTGTCCTTTTTTCATAGTTTATATTTCAAGGATACGAGTGTCAGTATTACATACGGTAAGTTTTCATTTTAATAATCTGCAGCTTATAATCGCGAATATAATCATCCCAATTATCATACTTACATCCCCCTTGTAATAAATAAATAAATCTTCTCTAACACGAGGGTCGTGTTAGGGATGATTATTAGTCACTTAACATATGCCACCCATGTTCACCTTGCAGTGAGTAGGTACCTCTGTGTTAGTCACCTTTCACCTGCTGTCCCTATTCACCTAGAAGTAAATATGTACCGGAGTGTTAGTTACCTTACATATGCTGTCACTGTTTACATAGCAGTAAGTAGATACCTGGGTGTTAGTCACCTTACACCTACTGTCCTTGTGCTTCCAACAGCAAGTTGGAACAGTAACGGTAACAGTAAATAGGTACCTGTGTCTTAGTTGACTGGCGTGTGTGGCATCCTGGGGGTGTTA
The DNA here is from genome assembly GCF_038502225.1 of Cherax quadricarinatus. NCBI lineage: Eukaryota > Metazoa > Arthropoda > Malacostraca > Decapoda > Parastacidae > Cherax > Cherax quadricarinatus. The sequence goes on from NC_091319.1 coordinate 37,656,929, forward strand.
ACACACCCTAGACTGGACGTTCTACTTTGAACCAAGCTGAAGCTGGATTCCAGATCTTAGCCTGTAAACTCACTATTAATCTTTTTAGTTCACAAATTGGCACCTGCTGACCCCAATAACAATCTCAGGCGTCCTTAAAATAAACCAGTGTTGAAAGTTTGAAGCTTATCTGATGACAACTTGCTGATTTATCACACACAATTTATATAGTCGAAAACCAAAAGGATCTCACCTTAAAGAGGAATTCTCAGATTATCACACGGAAAACAATATTTTTGGTAAATGTCAAAACTGCCTTAGAGAATACAATAAGAAGCTTAAGAAATACTAGGTCACGATACACGATCGTTACATGGTTGAAAGCCATCAGAAGACCGTTCCAATTATCCTGTGGTCCCATAAGAAATGAGGAGCACTGTAGAAGGCCTACTGACCCATACTAGGTAAGTTCTTCTCAAATCCAAACTCACTATTATAAAGAATAGAAAGGCGCAATATTGTGACCGGAACAATACGCAGATAACCCGCACATAGTTGAGAAAAGTTTACGGACTTTGTAAATGGTACAAGTTGGACCAGAACGTCGACGTAAGCTTCTCTCTCAGCTATCAAAAATATTTGTCCAACCCATCAAATGTTCCAGTAAGAGTTCTAACTTACAAGCGCAAGAATGTGTTCGTATCTGTGGTAACTCTTTAGTTTATTTTTGCACTGTAGGTTCTGTGGTTTAGGAGCTTCTGTTCTAATTAACCTCCTTTCGAATCCCTGTCTAAGGGTTGCTCTTACCATGCAGGATGCCACCCACAACAGTTGGATAAAACCTACGTAACTGTTTAGTTCGGTAGCGCTGGTAGCTCACCAGCACTTGTGATTAAGTATCAACTGTTCTTCGGTAGCAGTGAAAGTTAAGTAATACTTAAGTATTATTATTATTGTTAACATTAATAGTAATCGTTAAATTAATAATAATAATAATAATAATAATAATAATAATAATAATAATAATAATAATAATAATAATAATAATAATAATTAAACAGCAGAGGAAAGTAATAACAGTAAAGGCGTCAGTATGGAAAAAAAAGAACAAAAATGAACACTGTTGTCCCTGTGAGAAACGGGATAATCAGTCAAACGGCGTTGGAGCGTCGAAGACTGGGAAACAGATGCTGGACGTCTCCCTGTGGGAGGTACCCAGGGACGCTGGGTCGTCTCTTCCCAGCAGACTATGATTCTGCTCGTCTCTTCCCAGCAGACTATGATTCTGCTCGTCTCTTCCCAGCAGACTATGATTCTGCTCGTCTCTTCCCAGCAGGCTATGATTCTGCTCGTCCCTTCCCAGCAGGCTATGATTCTGCTCGTCTCTTCCCAGTAGACTATGATTCTGCTCGTCTCTTCCCAGCAGACTATGATTCTGCTCGTCTCTTCCCAGCAGAGACGAGCAGAATCATAGTCGTAGTGTTCATAAACACAGCATTTTGTTCACCAGTGCTAACGGAGGGGCTGACAACGATCATGGCCGCGTCAAGAGTGCATGTGACAAGATGGTTGCAAGTCACCAAACAAAGATTTTTTTTAGCATCTGATGAAAAAGAGGCTAAACCTGTATTAAATCAAAGAAGTTGTGGATATGAGGTTGTGAAGGACGAGTCTGAGGCTACGATCAGAGATGAGCTAGACAGGGAAGAAATGCCGACTGTACGTGGAGTATACCTGGAGAAGATTCCGGGGGTCAACACCCCCCCCCCCGGCCAGGCTTCATAGTGCATATAACTGGGAAATAAAAAAGTACTGGCTGTTTCTTATTAAACATAAAAACGCCACAAAAAGCGATTTTTTATTTGTATCCAGTTTGCTTCTTTGATTTATATTCCATTTAAAATTCACCAAAAAACGTGTAAGAAAAAATATTTTGGTTTCTGTACAGAATTCAATTAGTTAAAACTGGCAAAAATATTGACAAGTCGGCGCCCACACAGCCCAAAATTAATATGAAAACACTTAGTGTTAAGATACACCAGTATTTAGAGTTTGAAGCCGACCAGAAGAGTCGTTCACTAGTTACATGGCAAATTTCAACAGCTTAACGTGAGTGACAAGCTGTTTTCATTAAGCTCACCAATGAAGAAAGTTTGAAGCCGATCAGACAAGTCATTCTACAGTAACTGATTTGATTCCAACATTTCCAGGATGTTAGGTAAGACACATATGCAACAGTTAGGTATCTTTATTGTGAAACGTTTCGCCTACACAGTAGGCTTCTTCAGTCAAGTACAGAAAAGTTGATAGAAGCAGAAGATACTTGAAGACGATGTAATCAGTCCATCACCCTTAAAGTTTTGAGGTGGTCAGTCCCTCAGTCTGGAGAAGAGCATTGTTTCATACTATGGAACAATGCTCTTCTCCAGACTGAGGGACTGACCACCTCAAAACTTTAAGGATGATGGACTGATTACATCGTCTTCAAGTATCTTCTGCTTCTATCAACTTTTCTGTACTTGACTGAAGAAGCCTACTGTGTAGGCGAAACGTTTCACAATAAAGATACCTAACTGTTGCATATGTGTCTTACCTAACATCCTGTCGGTATTTTATACCATTTTAATGTTCATTTCCAGGATTTTCAACAATTTCAGTAAAATTTCAAAAATAGTTTGAACCCAGTCAAAAGAAGCATTCTCTAGTTACTAAGTAAGAAATATAAATATTTATCCAATGGAAGTGAGAGTCTTGTTTATAAAAGAACACAAAAGTTGCGAAAGTTTGAAGCCGACCAGACGAATCATTCTCCAGATATTGCTCAGATGACAACGATTCCAAGACTTTTTACATACTACTTAAGCAAATTTGCGTGTACGCAAACAAGGTACTATCCTGCGTGCAAACAAGGTACTATCCTGCGTGCAAACAAGGTACTATCCTGCATGCAAACAAGGGACTATCCTGCATGCAAACAAGGGACTATCCTGCATGCAAACAATAGACAATCCTGCATGCAAACAAGGGACTATCCTGCATGCAAACAAGGGACTATCCTGCATGCAAACAAGGGACTATCCTGCATGCAAACAAGGGACTATCCTGCATGCAAACAAGGGACTATCCTGCATGCAAACAATAGACAATCCTGCATGCAAACAAGGGACTATCCTGCATGCAAACAAGGGACTATCCTGCATGCAAACAAGGGACTATCCTGCATGCAAACAAGGGACTATCCTGCATGCAAACAAGGGACTATCCTGCATGCAAACAATAGACAATCCTGCATGCAAACAAGGGACTTTCCTGCATGCAAACAAGGGACTATCCTGCATGCAAACAAGGGACTATACTACATGCAAACAAGGGACTATCTTGCATGCAAACAAGGTACTATCCTGCATGCAAACAAGGGACTATCCTGCATGCAAACAAGGGACTATACTACATGCAAACAAGGGACTATCTTGCATGCAAACAAGGTACTATCCTGCATGCAAACAAGGGACTATCCTGCATTCAAACAAGGGACTATCTTGCATGCAAATAAGGGACTATTCTGCATGCAAACAAGGTACTATCCTGCACGCAAACAAGGGACTATCTTGCATGCAAACAAGGTACTATCCTGCATGCAAACAAGGGACTATCCTGCATGCAAATAAGGGACTATTCTGCATGCAAACAAGATACTATCCTGCATGCAAACAAGGGACTATCTTGCAAGCAAACAAAGAACTATCCTGCGTGCAAACAAGGTACTATCCTGCATGCAAACAAGGGACTATCCTGTATGCAAACAAGGGACTATCCTGCATTCAAACAAGGGACTATCCTGCATGCAAACAAGGTACTATCCTGCATGCAAACAAGGGACTATCCTGCATGCAAATAAAGGACTATTCTGCATGCAAACAAGGGAATATCTTGCATGCAAACAAAGGACTATCCTGCGTGCAAACAAGGTACTATCCTGCACACAAACAAGGGACTATCCTGCACGCAAACAAGGGACTATCCTGCATGCAAACAAGGGACTATCCTGCATGCAAACAAGGGACTATCCTGCATGCAAACAAGAGACTATCCTGCATGCAAACAAGGAACTATCCTGCATGTAAACAAAGGACTATCCTGCATCAAACAAGGTACTATCCTGCACGCAAACAAGGTACTATCCTGCACACAAGCAATGTACTATCGTGCACACAAGCAAGGTACTATAATTGCACGCAAAGAAGGTAGAGTTCTGCACGCAAACAAGGTACTATCCTGCATGCAAACAAGGTACTATCCTGCACTCAAACAAGGTAGAATCCTGCACGCAAACAAGGTACTATCATGCCCGTATACAAGGTACTATCATGCCCGTATACAAGGTACTGTCCTGCATGCAAACAAAAAACTATCCTGCACGTAAATAAGGCATTATCCTGCACGCAATCAAAGCTCTATCCTGCACGCAAACAAGTGCTATCCTGCACTCAAAAAAGGTACTATCTTGCACTCAAACACGATACTATCCTGCACTCAAGCACGATACTATCATGCACGCAAAAAAGGTACTATCCTGCATTCAAACAAGGCACTATCATGCACGCAAACAAGGTAGTACCCTGCATGAAAGCAAGGTACTATTCTGCATGTAAATAAGGTACTATCCTGCATGCAAACAAGATACTATTCTGCACTCAAACAAGGTAGAATCCTGCACGCAAACAAGGTACTATCATGCCCGTATACAAGGTACTGTCCTGCATGCAAACAAAAAACTATCCTGCACGCAAATAAGGCATTATCCTGCACGCAATCAAAGTTCTATCCTGCACGCAAACAAGTGCTATTCTGCACGCAAACAAGGAACTATCCTGCATGCAAACAAGGTGTTATCCTTCATGCAAACAAGGTAGAATCCTGCACGCAAATAATATGCAATCCTGCACTCAAAGAAGGCACTATCATGCATGCAAACAAGGGACTTCCCTGCATGCAAACAAGGTACTGTCTTGCAGTCAAACAGGGTACTCTCTTGGATTCAAACAAGGTACTATGCTACACGCAAACAAGGTACTATCCTGCATGCAAACAAGGTACTATCCTGCACTCAAAAAAGGTACTATCCTGCACTCAAACACGATACTATCCTGCACTCAAGCAAGATACTATTCTGCACGCAAAAAAGGTACTATCCTGCATTCAAACAAGGCACTATCCTGCACACAAACAAGGTAGTACCCTGCATGTAAACAAGGTACTATTCTGCATGTAAACAAGGTACTATCCTGCATGCAAACAAGGTACTATCCTGCACTCAAACAAGGAACTATCATACACTCAAACAAGTTACTATCCTGCACTCAAGGAACTATCGTACACTCAAACAAGGTACTATCCTACACGCAAAGAAGGTACTATCCTACACTCAAACAAGGTACTATCCTACACGCAAACAAGGTACTATCCGACACTCAAACAAGGTACTATCCTGCACTCAAAGAAGGTACTATCCTACACGCAAACAAGGTACTATCCTGCACTCAAAGAAGGTACTATCCTACATGCAAACAAGGTACTATCCTACACGCAAACAAGGTACTATCCTGCACGCAAACAAGTAGGGTGTAGGAGTCGTTAAGGTAGTATCTGTTATACACAGTAGATGTCACGTCAGCTCTCCATACACCAATATAACGTTGTATTAACATCAAAACTTCTCAGAATCAAACTGCTTTCTTTGGCTACTAACTTGATTTTGTAAGCTTTTATTATTAAGATTTGAGTAATATTTATGTTACTAACTGGTATTAGTATGTGTAATTAAGTAATATAATTATGTATAGTAGTTTATACAGCATGGCCATACTAGTGAGAACTCTACAAGTGTTCTCCAGGAAGTACTCAACCTAATTTCCCACGAGAATATAGGAGAATCAGTCGTAATATTACTTAGCTAGAATTATTACTAGTGTCCCTTTACCATTGTGATATTGCATCTAACTGTAAGTAATAGTTGGATAAAAGCCATCTATAGCTCAATTGCTTTGTCATACCACACAGACAACTAGTCAATCATGGAGGAATGCTAAAGCCGTTTGGGTCATATAGTATCTGGGAGGAATGAAAGGCTTGATGCAAGGAATTGGAGTAAAAGCCCAGAACCTTAGACCAAAAGGCCCTCACCTGCTCCACCTTTTCCGTATATCCTCACGTAATGTCTCCCTTCATAATTTTACCCTGTTTCCTCGAGTCTCTAAATATTCATGTACTGTGATGCAACACTCATCCTGACGCTACTCATGTATTGTGAAGCAACACTCATCTTGACGCTACTCATGTATTGTGAAGCAACACTCATCTTGACGCTACTCATGTATTGTGAAGCAACACTCATCTTGACGCTACTCATGTATTGTGAAGCAACACTCATCTTGACGCTACTCATGTACTGTGAAGCAACACTCATCCTGACGCTACTCATGTATTGTGAAGCAACACTCATCTTGACGCTACTCATGTATTGTGAAGCAACACTCATCCTGACGCTACTCATGTATTGTGAAGCAACACTCATCCTGACGCTACTCATGTATTGTGAAGCAACTCAGGTATAACTTGGCTACTCGGTTATTCCGGGTCTGCGCACGTATTACGAGGCTACACAATAATTCTAAGGCTACTTACATTTTCCGAGACTACTAGTGTACATCAAGACTACTCATGAATTTCTAGGCTTTTCAGGTATTCAAAGGCTTCATATATATTCTGAGATTACATACTGATTCAAGGAAACTCAAGAATTCTGAGGTTACTCACTTATTCCGTAGCTACTTACTTATTCTCCAACATTTGTTCTTCTGCTTATCTTAGAAAAGTTTTTTAATCGTTAGATTAAGCTACAGTGTTGGAGAAAAGATGGCCAAGTACCTGGCTCAGGTTTAATGGAGAAAACATAGTGTATTCACGTGAACCAGAGCTATTGTCTGTGATTTCACTGTTGTTGAGAAATTACTGTAAGATAATCCGACTAAGGGACCCCTATGTGTGACGTTGATAATTCGTGAAAGGAAGATGTTGGGGCTAAATCTGAATGTCCACAACATAACCAGTATTAACGTGTCAGGGACCCAGCAAAAACGGTACCTTTGTGTTTCTGAAACTAAAGATTCTTGAATCAGTATGAAACAATAAGCAATTTGATAATTCTACTTAACTTATAATGTGTCTAATTCTTAAGTAGTCTTTAAGCCTAAGGATTATTTGTCTGGAATGTACTGCATACTATTGGCTTTGGTGCCTAACAATGTTTTGTTACTTGTAAATTACATTATTCTGTACTTCATAAGGAAATATAAATTTGAATTTGTATTTATAAAAATGATTTACCGAATATTTTGTAAATAATACAGCAGGAAGTAGAGAGCTTATAACTCCTTTTGAGATTCTGAAACAATGACAACAGAAAGGATGGAGGTAGTGGTTATATGTATGAGATCAGTAAGAATAGCATTCAATTCTGCTCAGATTTTGCTGGAAGAATCTTCCTTTCGTGGATTCCTAAATCTTGATATAAAAAAAAAAGCTGTATACTCTGGCGCTATCATTGTACACTGCTGTAACATGTGATTCTGAGGATGATGATACGGCATATGTATGAGCAGAGTCATACGTAGATCGGTCGGGAGACGCCATAGACAGTTGACTACTGAACCTGAAGACCAACCTAATGATGAGAAGCTCCACTAGGGTGGATGAGAAGCTCCACTAGGGTTCGTCAACTAGTGGGAACTAGATAACTCTTCTAGTTTTTAAGTTAATAAGTAATGAAGGTGAGGTATGTGACTTGTACAACAGATAATCAGTAGTGAAGGTGAAGTGTGTGACTTGCACAACAGTTAATCAGTAGTGAAGGTGAGGTGTGTGATTAACATAACAGTAACACTGCCTCCTGGAGACCTACATTCAAAATCATTAGGCACCTTATTCTTTTTAAATATATAGTTTTTTTTTAAATAAATTAGATGACGACCACTCCGAAGATAAATGAAAGAAACTCATTCTCTTCCTGAACGACGATCAACCTCCAGGAAGCACACTTAGTGCTGGCATCTGCTGAAAGCTGCGTCTTGCTCTACCCAGCCACCGGGACGCTACCTCAAGAACAGAATAAAATATATTTAGCATAACCGCTTGACGGGATTATAGTGCTAAGTGTGTAATTATCCGTCACCAAATAATAAAATAGTGCTTGATCGGAAATTCCAGCCCGTGGATGAGCTGGTAGCTTCCATTTTCACTTCCATTATCTGACAAATGCGAGTTTGTCCTTCAGTGTCACCGGAGGAGAGTCAGACTCGTTCAAAGATAATCTATTTCCTGACTGCTCTGCTACCGAAGTCTTCACTTTAACAGGATTGATAATGCAACAGTTAGGCATCTTTATTCCGAAACTTTTCGCCTACACAATAGGCTTCGAGTACAGAAAGTAGGCAGGAGCAGTAGTGATGTGGCGACGATGTAATCAGTCCATCACCCTTGAAGACGTAGATTTGAGGTTGTCAGTCCCTCAGCCTGGAGAAGAGTTCTGTTCGATAGTCTGAATGTGAAGATCAAGGGACAGTGTGGAGACCGATATACTGTCGGAAGGAGACAGTACATAAGTCTCCACACTGTCCCTTGTTCTTCACATTGTTTCAGACTATCGAATAGAACTCTTCTCCAGGCTGAGGGACTGACAACCTCATATCTACGTCATCAAGGGTGATGGACTGATTACATCGTCGTCACATCACTACTGCTCCTGCCTACTTTCTGTACTCGAAGCCTATTGTGTAGGCGAAAAGTTTCGGAATAAAGATGCCTAACTATTGCATTATCAATCCTGTTAAAGTGAAGACTTCGGTAGCAGAGCAGTCAGGAAATAGATTATCTTTGAACGAGTCTGACTCTCCTCCGGTGACACTGAAGGACAAACTCGCATTTGTCAGATAATGGAAGTGAAAATGGAAGCTACCAGCTCATCCACGGGCTGGAATTACCAACAAGGCGGTACTGTCTACCATTTTAATATTTAGTAATGATTATATACCATTTTCCTTCAACTTAGGAATTAAACTTCACTAAGAAAAACTGTTTCCTAATAATGAAGTTAAATGAAGGGAGACAAGGGAGGTAAGAAATTAATTAGATTCACTCTGAGAAAAGGGATTTGAAGTTCATTTACTATGATTAAGAGACTGTGCCACGACAAGGAGCCCTTCACCCCTTCCCTGAAGCCCTTCACCCCTTCCCTAAAGCCCTTCACCCCTTCCCTGAAGCCCTTCACCCCTTCCGTAAAGCCCTTCACCCCTTCCCTGAAGCCGTTCACCCCTTCCCTGAAGCCCTTCACCCCTTCCCTGAAGCCCTTCACCCCTTCCCTGAAGCCCTTCACCCATTCCCTGAAGCCCTTCACCCCTTCCCTAAAGCCCTTCACCCCTTCCCTGAAGCCCTTCACCCCTTCCCTGAAGCCGTTCACCCCTTCCCTGAAGCCCTTCACCCCTTCCCTGAAGCCGTTCACCCCTTCCCTGAAGCCCTTCACCCCTTCCCTAAAGCCCTTCACCCCTTCCCTGAAGCCCTTCACCCCTTCCCTGAAGCCGTTCACCCCTTCCCTGAAGCCCTTCACCCCTTCCCTGAAGCCCTTTACCCCTTCCCTGAAGCCCTTCACCCCTTCCCTAAAGCCCTTCACCCCTTCCCTGAAGCCGTTCACCCCTTCCCTGAAGCCCTTCACCCCTTCCCTGAAGCCCTTCACCCCTTCCCTGAAGCCCTTCACCCCTTCCCTGAAGCCGTTCACCCCTTCCCTGAAGCCCTTCCCCCCTTCCCTAAAGCCCTTCACCCCTTCCCTGAAGCCCTTCACCCCTTCCCTGAAGCCCTTCACCCCTTCCCTTAAGCCCTTCACCCCTTCCCTGAAGCCCTTCACCCCTTCCCTGAAGCCCTTCACCCCTTCCCTAAAGCCCTTCACCCCTTCCCTGAAGCCCTTCACCCCTTCCCTAAAGCCCTTCACCCCTTCCCTGAAGCCCTTCACCCCTTCCCTGAAGCCCTTCACCCCTTCCCTTAAGCCCTTCACCCCTTCCCTGAAGCCCTTCACCCCTTCCCTGAAGCCCTTCACCCCTTCCCTGAAGCCCTTCACCCCTTCCCTGAAGCCCTTCACCCCTTCCCTGAAGCCCTTCACCCCTTCCCTAAAGCCCTTCACCCCTTCCCTGAAGCCTTTCACCCCTTCCCTAAAGCCCTTCACCCCTTCCCTGAAGCCCTTCACCCCTTCCCTGAAGCCCTTCACCCCTTCCCTTAAGCCCTTCACCCCTTCCCTGAAGCCCTTCACCCCTTCCCTGAAGCCCTTCACCCCTTCCCTGAAGCCCTTCACCCCTTCCCTGAAGCCCTTCACCCCTTCCCTGAAGCCCTTCACCCCTTCCCTGAAGCCCTTCACCCATTCCCTGAAGAGGAGAAAGAAATTATGACCGTTTTTAGTGCACGTCGTTCCAGGACACTGACAGCACTGCACAGTTACCCACTTTAAGAACCAGAAAATTATTTAGGAGTTAATATTTTGATTAGGCTGAATTTCCTGTCACTTATACAGAGAGAAAGAAAGCTTAACCTCTTCATTTATCTCACAGATCAATTTTTTTTTTTTACGAAGAGACAAGAGCGATTTTTTTTTTTGGGGGGGGGGGACACTGACCTACTCAATGATTTTCAAACATTTAGTTATCAGAGTTTCTTCTCGGTACAATAATAACTTTTTCCACCTCCATAACCTAAGTAATTTTGACTGGAAAAGAGAAAAATACCTCCAGAGATGTTTTCTCAAGAGAAACAAAGGTTTTATGAAATAGAATTGTTTACGAGCGATTACTGACTAATGTGTCAACTACAGACTCAGTGACTCTGGGAAAATGTAATATGAGCATGTTAATAAAAGGTGGAAAGTACTGGAAACTCAAATCATACCACGGGTGGGGTTAGAACCCGCGATCAGAGAGTCTCAAAACTCTAGAGCGACGCGTTTTGAGACTCTGATCGCGTGTTCTAACCCCACCCGTGGTATGGTTTGTTTCCACTCGTGTCATCACGATTTCGTGAGTCAGACTGGAAACTCAAGTTCTCTGAATATTAATTTCACAACATTATATTATATTCTTAGTATGTCATTAACTGTGTTGTGAATATTTCTCATTATTACGGTTGTCTGTCTGGAGCCTGAAACTAACACAGAATTATTTATAGAGTAGAGGGAAAGGCTATAAGGATTTTAGAGGTGAATCAGAGATGGTGGACGTTCAAAGCTGAGAGTCTTGGAATGACACTCTAAATGCTAGCTCTGTGGAAACTAGATTTAACAACTGAAAATGACAGTGACACAGCAGACCTTCAAAAGAAAATTTTACTTCAAGTTCCAGTGAGCAAGCATTGTTGACATGCAGCAACATTTAAAAAAGAATAAGAGAATACAATGTAATGCAATCTCAACATTGAATAAACCATTAAAGAAGTCTTCTTCGTAAAAAAATAAAACACTTTGATAATTCTCCTGCTCAGATTAAATCTTACTTCGGTAAGAGATCTCCTCCCTGTTGCATCAGGGAACCAATGCAGAACCACAAGCAGTTGAGAAGAGAAAACTCATTGTCGAGTTTGTCGGATGACTGGTCACACGGGTGAGGGTCGGACCACTCGTAGGGAGAGAACCTGTCAGGACACATCAGGCAACAGACTTACCAGTAGCCGGAACCTCTATTCGTGGAAGGAGCCGGATGCCACAATTCTTAAGCTGCCTACCAACTCTAATCAAAGTTCTCTAAGGCTTCAGAGGCCTTTCTAACTTAATTTAGTATAAGTCACCTTCCTCAGTAAACTTTAGCAACCTACCAAAGTCTGAAATAGAATATAAAGGCTTAACCTAGCAGCAAAGTCTTGTCACTACGTTTTTCAACAATAACTAAAGACTTACATCAATAATTTTAGGTTTCGAGAAAAAAATTATTATAGTTAAGGACTATGAAAATTTTTATTAAGTAGTTCAAATTTACTTGTTATTACATCACTAGTAGTACCATCACTAGTAGTACCATCACTAGTAGAACCTTCACTAGTTGTACCATCACTAGTAGTACCATCACTAGTAGTACCATGACAAGTAGTACCATTACTAGTAGAACCTTCACTAGTTGTACCATCACTAGTAGTACCATCACTAGTTGTACCATCACTAGTAGTACCATCACTAGTAGTACCATCACTAGTGCTACCATCACTAGTAGTACCATCACTAGTAGTACCATCACTAGTAGTACCATGACAAGTAGTACCATCACTAGTAGAACCTTCACTAGTTGTACCATCACTAGTAGCACCATCACTAGTTGTACCATCACTAGTAGTACCATCACTAGTAGTACCAACACTAGTGCTACCATCACTAGTAGTACCATCACTAGTAGTACCATCAATAGTAGTACCATCATTAGTAGTACCATCACTAGTAGTACCATCACTAGTAGTACCATCACTAGTAGTACCATCACTAGTAGTACCATCACTGGTAGTACCATCACTAGTAGTACCATCACTAGTAGTACCATCACTAGTAGTACCACCACTAGTAGTACCATCACTAGTAGTACCATCACTGGCAGTACCATCACTAGAAGTACCATCACTAGTAGTACCATCACTAGTAGTACCATCACTGGTAGTACCATCACTGGTAGTACCATCACTAGTAATACCATCACTAGTAGTACCATCACTAGTGGTACCATCACTAGTAATACCATCACTAGTAGTACCATCACTAGTAGTACCATCACTAGTAGTACCATCACTAGTAGTACCATCACTAGTAGTACCATCACTAGTAGTACCATCACTGTTAGTACCATCACTAGTAGTACCATCACTAGCAGTACCATCATTGGTAGTACCATCATTAGTAGTACCATCACTAGTAGTACCATCACTAGTAGTACCATCACTAGCAGTACCAACGCTAATAGTACCATCACTAGTAGTACCATCACTAGTAGTACCATCACTAGTAGTACCATCACTAGCAGTACCAACACTAGTAGTACCATCACTAGTAGTACCATCACTAGAAGTACCATCACTAGCAGTACCAACACTAGTAGTACCATCACTAGTAGTACCATCACTAATAGTACCATCACTAGTAGTACCATCACTAGTAGTACCATCACTAGTAGTACCATCACTAGTTGTACCAACACTAGTAGTAACATCACTAGTAGTACCATCACTAGTAGTACCATCACTAGTAGTACCATCACTAGTAGTACCATCACTAGTAGTGCCATCACTAGTAGTACCATCACTAGTAGTACCATCACTAGCAGTACCATCACTAGTAGTACCATCACTAATAGTACCATCACTAGTAGTACCATCACTAGTAGTACCATCACTGGTAGTACCATCACTAGTAGTATCATCACTAGTAGTACCATCACTAGTAGTGCCATCACTAGTAGAACCATCAATGGTAGTACCATCACTGGTAGTACCATCACTAGTAGTACTATCACTAGTAGTACCATCACTAGTAGTACCATCACTAGTAGTACCATCACTAGTAGTACCATCACTAGTAGTACCATCACTGGTAGTACCATCACTAGTAGTACTATCACTAGTAGTACCATCACTAGGAGTACCATCAATAGTAGTACCATCACTAGTAGTACCATCACTGGTAGTACCATCAGTAGTAGTACTATCACTAGTATTACCATCACTGGTAGTACCATCACTAGTACTACCATCACTAGTAGAACCATCACTAGTAGTACCATCACTAGTAGTACCATCACTGGTAGTACCATCAATAGTAGTACCATCACTAGTAGTACCATCACTAGTAGTACCATCACTAGTAGTACCATCACTAGTAGTACCATCACTAGTAATACCATCACTAGCAGTACCATCACTGGTAGTACCATCAATAGTAGTACCATCATCAGTAGTACCATCACTAGCAGTATCATCACTGGTAGTACCATCACTAGTAGTACCATCACTAGTAGTACCATCACTAGTAGTACCATCACTGGTAGTACCATTACTAGTAGTACCATCACTAGTAGTACCATCACTAGTAGTACCATCACTAGTAGTACCATCACTGGTAGTACCATCACTAGTAGTACCATCACTAGTAGTACCATCATTAGTAGTACCATCACTAGTGTACCATCAATAGTAGTATCGTCACTGGTAGTACCATCACTAGTAGTACCATCACTAGTAGAATCACCACTAGTAGTACCATAACTAGTAGTACCATCACTAGTAGTACCATCTCTGGTAGTACCATCACTAGTAGTACCATCACTAGTAGTACCATCACTAGTAGTACCATCACTGGTAGTACCATCACTAGTAGTACCATCACTAGTAGTACCACTACTAGTAGTACAATCACTGGTAGTACCATCACTAGTAGTGCCATCACTAGTAGTACCATACTAGTAGTACCATCACCGGTAGTGCCATCACTAGTAGTACCATCACTAGCAGTACCATCACTAGTAGTACCATCACTAGTAGTACCATCACTTGAAGTACCATCACTAGTAGTACCATCACTAGTAGTACCATCACTAGTAGTACCATCACAAGTAGTACCATCACTAGTAGTACAATCACTGGTAGTAACAGCACTAGTAGTACCATCACTAGTAGTACCATCACTAGTAGTACAATCACTGGTAGTACCATCACTAGTAGTACCATCACTAGTAGTACCATCATTAGTAGTACCATCACTAGTAGTACCATCACTAGTAGTACCATCACTGGTAGTACCATCATTAGTAGTACCATCACTTGTAGTACCATCACTGGTAGTACCATCACTAGTAGTACCATCACCAGTAGTACCATCACTTGCAGTACCATCACTAGTAGTACCATCACTAGTAGTACCATAAATAGTAGTACCATCACTAGTAGTACCATCACTAGCAGTACCAACACTAGTAGTACCATCACTAGTAGTACCATCACTCGTAGTACCATCACTAGCAGTACCAACACTAGTAGTACCATCACTAGTAGTACCATCACTAGTAGTACCATCACTAATAGTACCAACACTAGTAGTACCATCACTAGTAGTACCATCACAAGTAGTACCATCACTAGTAGTACCATCACTAGTAGTACCATCACCAGTAGTACCATCACTTGCAGTACCATCACTAGTAGTACCATCACTAGTAGTACCATCACTAGTAGTACCATTACTGGTAGTACCATCACTAGTAGTATCATCAATAGTAGTACCATCACTAGTAGTACCATCACTAGTAGAACCATCACTGGTAGTACCATCACTGGTAGTATCATCACTAGTAGTACTATCACTAGTAGTACCATCACTAGTAGTACTATCACAAGTAGTACCATCACTAGTAGTACCATCACTAGTAGTACCATCACTAATAGTACCAACACTAGTAGTACCATCACTAGTAGTACCATCACTAGTAGTACCATCACTAGTTGTACCAACACTATTAGTACCATCATTAGTAGTACCATCACTAATCACTAGTAGTACCATCACTGGTAGTACCATCACTAGTAGTACCATCACTAGTAGTACCATCACCAGTAGTACCATCACTAGTAGTACCATCGCTGGTAGTACCATCACTAGTAGTACCATCACTAGTAGTACCATCACTAGTAGTACCATCACTAGTAGTACCATCACTAGTAGTACCATCACTGGTAGTACCATCTTTAGTAGTACCATCACTAGTAGTACCATCACTAGTAATACCATCACTAGCAGTACCATCACTGGTAGTACCATCACTAGTAGCACCATCATCAGCAGTACCCTCACTAGTAGTACCATCACTAGTAGTACCATCACTAGTAGTACCATCACTAGTAGTACCATCACTAGTAGTACCATCAATGGTAGTACCATCACTAGTAATACCATCACTAGTAGTACCATCACTAGTAGTACCATCACTAATAGTACCATCATTAGTAGTACCATCACTAGTAGTACCATCACTAATAGTACCATCATTAGTAGTACCATCACTAGTAGTACCATCAATAGTAGTATCATCACTGGTAGTACCATCACTAGTAGTACCATCACTAGTAGAATCATCACTAGTAGTACCATAACTAGTAGTACCATCACTAGTAGTACCATCACTGGCAGTACCACGACTAGTAGTACCATCACTAGTAGTACCATCACTAGTAGTACCATCACTGGTAGTACCATCACTAGTAGTACCATCACTAGTAATACCATCACTAGTAGTACAATCACTGGTAGTACCATCACTAGTAGTGCCATCACTAGTAGTATCATCACTAGTAGTACCATCACTAGTAGTGCCATCACTAGTAGTACCATCACTAGCAGTACCATCACTAGTAGTACCATCACTAGTAGTACCATCACTGGAAGTACCATCACTAGTAGTACCTTCACTAGTAGTACCATCACTAGTAGTACAATCACTGGTAGTACCATTACAAGTAGTACCATCACTAGTAGTACCATCACTAGTAGTACCATCACTAGTAATACCATCACTGGTAGTACCATCACTAGTAGTACCATCACTAGTAGTACTATCACTAGTAGTACAATCACTGGTAGTACCAGCACTAGTAGTACCATTACTAGTAGTACCATCACTAGTAGTACCATCACTGGTAGTACCATCACTAGTAGTACCATCACTAGTAGTACCATCATTAGTAGTACCATCACTAGTAGTACCATCACTAGTAGTACCATCACTAGTAGTACCATCACTAGTAGTACCATCACTGGTAGTACCATCACTAGTAGAACCATCACCAGTAGTACCATCACTAGCAGTACCATCACTAGTAGTACCATCACTAGTAGTACCATCACTAGTAGTACTATCACTGGTAGTACCATCACTAGTAGTACCATCACTAGTAGTACTATCACTAGTAGTACAATCACTAGTAGTACCATCACTAGTAGTACCATCACTAGTAGTACCTTCACTGGTAGTACCATCACTAGTAGTACCTTCACTGGTAGTACCATCACTAGTAGTGCCATCACTAGTAGTACCATCACTAGTAGTACCATCACTAGTAGTACCATCACTAGTAGAACCATCACTAGTAGTACAATCACTGGTAGTACCAGCACTAGTAGTACCATCAGTAGCCGTACTATCACTAGTAGTACAATCACTAGTAGTACCATCACTAGTAGTACCATCACTAGTAGTTCCATCACTAGTAGTACCATCAATAGTAGTACCATCACTAGTAGTACCATCACTAGTATTACCTTCACTGGTAGTACCATCACTAGTAGTACCATCACTATTAGTACCATCACTAGTAGTGCCATCACTAGTAGTACAATCACTAGTAGTACCATCACTAGTAGTACCTTCACTGGTAGTACCATCACTAGTAGTACCTTCACTTGTAGTACCATCACTAGTAATGCCATCACTAGTAGTACCATCACTAGTAGTACCATCACTAGTAGTACCATCACTAGTAGAACCATCACTAGTAGTACCATCACTATTAGTACCATAACTGGTCGTACCATCACTAGTAGCACCATCACTGGTAGTAAAATCACTGGTAGTACTATCACGAGTAGTACCATCACTAGTAGCACCATCAGTGGTAGTAAAATCACTGGTAGTACCATCACGAGTAGTACCATCACTAGTAGCACCATCACTGGTAGTAAAATCACTGGTAGTACCATCTCGAGCAGTACCATCACTAGTAGCACAATCACTGGTAGTACCATCACTGGTACTACCATCACTGGTAGTACCATCACTAGTAGTACAACAACTAGTAGTACCATCACTAGTAGTACCATATTAGTACCAACACAAGTAGTACTATGACCAGTAGTACCATCACTGGGAGTACCATCACCAGTAGTACCATAACTAGTAGTACCATCATTAGTAGTACCATCACTAGTAGTCCCATAATTGGTCGTACCATCACTAGTAGTACCATCACTGGTAATACCATCACTGGCAGTACCATCACTAGTAGTACCATCAATAGTAGCACTATCGCCAGTAGTACCATCACTGGTAGTACCATCACTGGTAGTAACATCACTAGTAGTACAATCACTAGTAGTACCAGCAATAGTATTACCACCACTATTAGTACCATCACAAGTAGTAGCACCACTAGTAGCACCATAACTAGTAATACCATCATCGGAAGCACCATCACTGGTAGTACCATCACTAGTAGTACCATCACTGGTAGCACCATCAACAGTAGTGCCATCACTCGTAGTACCATCACTGATATGACCATCACTGCTAGTACCATCACTAGTAGTACCATCACTGGTAGCACCATCACTGGTAGTACCATCACTAATAGTACCATCACTAGTAGTACCATAAATGGTAGTACCATCACTGGTAGTACCATCACTTGCAGTACCATCACTAATAGTACCATCACCAGTAGTACCATCACCGGTAGTACCATTAATAGTTTTACCATCACTAGTAGTACCATCAGTGGGAGTACCATTACTGGTAGTACCATCACTAGTAGTACCATCACTGGTAATACCATCACCAGTAGTACCATCACTGGTAGTACCATCACCAGTAGTACCATCACCAGTAGTACAGACTCTCATAGTATCATCACTAGTACTACCATCAAAAGCAGTACCATCACTGGTAGTACCATCACCAGTAGTACCATCACTGGTAGTACCATCACCAGTAGTACCATCACCAGTAGTACAGACACTGATAGTATCATCACTAGTACTACCA
The DNA here is from genome assembly GCF_038502225.1 of Cherax quadricarinatus. NCBI lineage: Eukaryota > Metazoa > Arthropoda > Malacostraca > Decapoda > Parastacidae > Cherax > Cherax quadricarinatus. The sequence goes on from NC_091319.1 coordinate 37,675,777, forward strand.
TCAAAAGCAGTACCATCACCAGTAGTACCATCACCAGTAGTACAGACACTGATAGTATCATCACTAGTACTACCATCAAAAGCAGTACCATCACTGGTAGTACCGTCACTGGTTGCACCATCACTAGTAGTAAGATAACTGGTAGTTCCATCACTAGAGATAAAATCGATGGTGGTGAGATCACTATAAGTACCATTTCTTGTTTTACCATCACTGGTGGTACCATCACTGATAGTACCATCACTGGTGTAATATCACGGGCAGTACCATCACTTGTAGGACCATCAGTGGTTGTACCAATATCGGTGGCAATATAGCTGGTGGTACCATAACTAGTAGTACCATCACTGGTAGTACAATCACTGGTGGTACCACCACTGCTGGTACCATCACTGGTGGTACCATCGCTAGTAGTACCATCACTGGTGATACAATCATTGGATGTACCATGGTACCATAACTAGTAGTACCATCACTGTACCATCACTGGTGGTACCGTCACTAGCAGCACAATAACTTGTTATACCATCACTGTAGTACAATCACTGTGCTGCTGGTACCATCACTGGTGGTACCATCGCTAGTAGTACCACTACTGGTAGTACCATCAATGGTGGTACCATCACTGGTAATACCATCAATGGTAGTACCGTCAGTGGTGGTACCATTATTAGTAGTACCATCACTGATAGTGCCATCGCTGGTGGTACCAACACTAGCAGTACCATGACTGGTGGTACCATTACTGGTAGTACCCTTATTGTTGGTACCATCGCTGGTTGTAACATCAGTAGTAGTACCATCACTGGTAGTACCATCACTGGTAGTACCCTTACTGGTGGTCCCATCGCTGGTAGTACCACCACTGGTGGTACCATCATTGGTAGTACCATCACTATAGTACCATAACTAGTAGTACTGTCACTGGTGGTATCAAAACTGGTAGTACCATTACTGGTGGTACCATTACTGGTGTTACCACCACTGGTGGCAGCATCACAGGTGGCACCATCACTAGTAGTACCTTCGCTGGTTGTATCATCACTGGTAGTACCATCACTGGTGGTACCCTCAATGGTTGTACCATCACTGGTAGTACCTTCACTGGTAGTTTAATCACTAGTGCTACCATCACTGGTGGTACCATCACTGGTGACACCGTCACTGGCAGTACCATCACTTGTAGTACTATCACTTTTAGTACCATCACTGTTAGTAACATCACTGGAGGTACCATCATTGGTGCTACCATCACTGTTGGTACCGTCGCATGTAGAACCATGACTGATAGTATCATCACTAGTAGTACCATCACTGTTGATACCATCACTGGTGGTACCATCACTGGTGGTGCCATCACTGGTAGTGCAATCACTTGTAGCACCAACACTGGTAGTACCATCACTGGTGGTACCATCTTTCGTGGTACTATCACTGGTAGTACCATCACTGGTGATACAATCATTGGATGTACCATCACTGGTGGTACCTTCACGGTGGTACCATCGCTGGTAGTATTATCGCTGTTAGTACCATCACTGGTAGTATACCACTAGCGGTACCATCACTGGAAGTACCATCACTCGTAGTACCGTCGCTGGTGGTAGCATCACTGGCAGTACCATCACTGGTGGTGCCATCATTGGTGGTACCATCACTGGTAGTACCATCGCTGGTGGTACAATTACTGGTAGCACAATCACTGATAATACCATCACTAGTAGTACCAACACTGGCAGTTCCATCACTGGTATTGCCATCACTCGTAGTACCATCACTGGCAGTATCATCACTGCTAGCACCATGACTGGTGGTACCATCACGGGTGGTACCGTCACTAGCAGCACAATAACTTGTTATACCATCACTGTTAGTACCATCACTGTTAGTACCATCACTACTTGTACATTCACTGGCAATACCATTACTGGAAGCACCATCACTGGTAGTAACATCACTGGTAAAACCATCACTGGTTTTACTATCACTGTTAGTACCATCACTGGTGGTACCATCACTAGCATTACCATAGCTGGTAGTTCCATCACTGGTGGTACCATCACTTGTGGTAGCATCACTTGTGGTACTATCACTTGTGGTACCATCACTAGTAGTGCATCACTGGTTGTACCATCAATGGTAGTACCATTGATGGTACATCAGTATCATCACCACTGGTATATTACTGGTGGTACAATCACTAATAGTACCATTACTGGTCGTACCTTCACTGGTAATACCATCACTGGTGGTACGATCATTAGGAGTTCCATCCCTGGTGGTACCATCACTGGTAGTACCATAGCTGGTAATTCCTTCGCTGGTGGTACCATCAGTTGTAGTACCATCACTGATAGTACCATCATTAGTAGTAATTTCATTGGCAGTACCATCACTCGTAGTACCTTCACTGGTAGTGCCATCACTGGTAGTACCATCACTCGTAATACCATCACTGGTGGAATGTCACTGGTGGTACCATAAATGGTAGTACCATAAATGGTAGCACCATAAATGGTAGTACCATCTTTAATAGTACCATCACTGGCAGTACCATCAATAATAGTATGTCACTGGTGGTACCATCAGTTGTGGTACCATCACTGGTAGTACCATCACTGGTAATACCTTCACTGGTGGTACCATAAGTGGTGGTACCATCACTGGTAGTACCATCACTTGTGGTACCATCACTGTTAGTACCATCATTGATAGTACCATAACTAGTAGTACGATCACTGGTAGTACCATCCCTGGTAGTACCATGACTGGTAGTACCATCAGTCGTGGTACGATCACTGCTAGTACCATCACTGGTGGTACCATCACTGCTAGAACCATCACTGGTGGTAGCATCACTGGTAGTACCGTCACTGGTAGAATCATCACTAGTGGTAGCATCACTGGTTGTACCATCACTTGTAGTGACTGGTAGTGTAGTAGTACCATGTATGGCAGTGTAGTAGTACCATCTTTTAAAAACTTACTATTATCAGACATACAGGTAGGGACAAGGATGAAGCTGGAGCTATATGTTGGCCAAGAATTTCGTTTAACTGACTATTTCGTTGATATTATGTTGTACGAAAATGTTCCAGGCTCGAGCCATCGTCGGAATAAATGATATCAGATGTAGCGATGCTCTGGAGAAGGGTAGAGTGATGTTGCTGCCTGTTGCCCGTCTTGTGGTGTAGAAGCTTGCTTCTCGCTGTCCTCGGAGTGGAGCCAAGTGTGGTACTTTGCCAATTTTTGCCTTGTACATAATAGTAAGGTCGCCCACATCCGTCCGGTGTTGAAGGTTCTGCTGAAATGGCAGAACTATCCAGGCTGGATGAAGGGGAAAGATGAGGCATCTTGCTTAGTTCTCTACTCTGTCAAGAAGTTGCAGATAAGATAGGGGCAGGCAGTACAAGAAAGTGGAGCATACTCAAGGTGTGAGCGTACTTTTGCCATGTACAACCTCATACTACATCCTGCAACCTCTATTGTCGACTCTACGAAAGATACGTAGAAGTGCTGTAAGCTTCCTGGCCACCTTGCTTGCAAGGTTTACAACTTGGTTCTTCATGGTCAGTTTGGAGTATAATTTCACCCCAAGAATATCAACTTCCTCCACAGGTACCAGCACTCTTCCATGCATACTTACCAGTGCTCCAGCATTACCGTCATGGTACCTACCTAGAGAAAATATCATTTGCTTTTTCTCAGAGGCAAATGTTACCTGCCGTCATTTACCCCAGACTGATATAGCTCTTAGCTGGTGATTGATGTAGCGGATAAGTAAATGTCAGTTTGCAGTCATCTGCATATGCATGGGAGTCTGGGATGAGATGGAGGAGGACGTTGAAGTAGACATTTCATAACAATGGCCCAAGCACACTTCCCTGTGGAACACTTGCCCCAGTAGGATGTCTTGCTGACTCTGTAGATGTACCTTGACGGTAATCACTGAGGAGACATAGTGTAGAGACTGCAGTTCCCAGTGCTTGAAGTTTTGCCAAGAGTCACTTGAGTCATACTCGGTTGAAAGTACTACCAGCAATGTCTAGTGCTACCACACAGCTGACTTTGGATTCATCCAGTGACTGGTGCCACTTAGTGGAGAGGTTTAACAACAGAACAACAGCAGAGTAACCTTTTCTGAAGCCATATTGACGGTCACAAAGAAGTGAATGGTAGTCGAGAAACTTTGTCATTTGCCGTGAGATTATTGTCTCAAGGATCTTGCCAGTGATTGATAAGAATGACACTGGTCAGTAGTTAATGATTTCCGATCTGCTCTTCTTTCTGTGAACAGATATTACATTTGCCTCTTTCCACAAAGAGGACCATTTACACTCTGCTAGGCAACGCTGATAGATGCGAGTTAGAGGTTCTGCTAGCTGGTCTGCACATCTACTCAGCAAACTTGGGACCAGAGCTTTTTCTTGGTCCAGCGATTTATGGAGAAGATTCACCTCCTCCTTTATTGACATCACTGACAGCTTTGACACAGTTCTTGCAGCTAGCCAAGGAGGGTCCCTTGCTGGATCATTAACTTGCATCTTGGCAGCAAAGTGTTCGGCAAATAGATCGGCTTTTTCCTGACTTCTAGTAGAGGTGATCCCATCCTGTCCATTTAGAGGCAAAATAAGTTCACCAGGCTAATAACCTTTTCCGTCCTTGACCAGGAACCACCAGGTTTTGGAGCCTACTCTTCCTGATGCCAGCTCTAATTTTGTGTCAGCCTTCCATTTAGAGATGGCCCACTTTTGAACTTCACCCTTATGCCTACAGGCTTTCCTATGCAGGTTCCTGTTATAGGTAGTGGGATGTCTCCCATATCTTCTCCAAGCCTTGTACTTAGCAGTAGCAGCCTCTCTACAACGAAAGCCGAACCAAGGCTGATTTGTAGGCTTCGTTATATATTGCCGGTGAGGGATGTGTTCTTGTTGTAGATTACGGAAATGTGAAGGCAATCATTTGGTTGCCTACATCATCTTGGAGAAGAACATTCCAATCGGAGGTGGTGAGCTCAGAGCAAAGGGCTGGCCAGTTTCCTCTTTCCCACAGCCTGGTTGTAGGTGAAGATTTCTCACCTCGTTCTGTTGGATCTTTAGTGTTGTAAAAACAGCCTTGTGATCAGACAACCTAACATAGCAGAGAGATAGGCATGTAACTGTGCCTTCTCATGTCAAACACTGCCGGAACGTCTTCAAAATCCCTCCTCTGTATAAGATGTTGGTCGAGGACACTAACAATTATAATATGTTGACATCTGTGATGAAGCAGTAGTCCATATTTTCCATTAGGAAGTTGATGGGGTCTGAATGTTGCCACTGAGGTCTGTGCATCGCACATGTTAGTACAGAGGTACTAGCGTTAATGTATAGCCTAAAGAACAACATTTCTAGGTGAGTAGGGATGGCAACATCAATGGGATGGGCATATACACCTTTAGAGAAGCACACAGCAACACCTCCTTGCTCTTGCCTGTCTCTCCTCACCCAACAATGTTTCAAGTACAGCAATCATGACGAGACGTCTATGCTTTCCAACACTGGTAATGAATCCTCTATTGTTGGTTGACAGGATACTGATAGACGGGGTAGCCACTGGGATGTAGGTCTGTGGTCTTGTATAAAGCACAAAACCACCTGCTGGACAGTCATTTGTATTCTTATTCTCCGACGATATTAAATAATGAAAAGAAAAATCGATAACGTTACTGATGGGTCCCGGATAAACTGCAGGAATCGTCAGATACGGGCCTACTGGAAATAAATCTCGACAACAGATAGGCTATGAAAATTGGAAATGTGGAAACAAGACCTAAAACTCAGTCAAGTGTGAAAGATCAAGAGTGATCATGGTACCTGGCACAGTGCCAGAGGCACAGTGCCAGAGGCAGTCACCTGCACAGTCACTCGCAGTGAATATTAGTTCGGGTAATCAAAGATTAGTTCTCACAAGTCAGTCTCGACGGAGAGTCACTAAACACCCTGTGTAACATATATATACGAGTGGTATTTAATCAATAACAACACTGCGATTAGCTAAGGACTCGAACCCATTTCGTTTTGGGCCGCCTCATGGTGAGCGAAAATCACTGACGCTCTAACCCGCAGGACCACCAAATCCTACAAGAATCAAGCACCCAGCAGAGCTAGGTGTTTTACCTTGATCTGAGGATATACGACTTGATCCGAGGACATATGGCTAGTCCCAGTGTAGTTATTGATTAAATATCACTGATGTATGACACGAGACCATGAAGTCCGAATTGATCAGCCGTCGCCCTGCCACAAATACACCTATGTCCGGTAAGTACTGGGGCGTCTAGGCGAAGAGCAATACCTATCCGAATGGCCAGTGGGTCGAGTCGGGTGCCTAGAGTAGAGTTGGGAACAGCTAAAAGGAAATCTCCTGTACGATGTGCCTTCACCGCTGGGACACGATCTTCGTATTTTCCTGAAGTGTTGGTGAGCATTGTGTTGGATTTTTTCCATGATCGGTTTGTCCCAGTGAGACTGTGCTCTTTGGGAGGAGCTGGTCTGCTTGAGGGGTTTATAAGGGTGTCCAACCGCGTGACTGTTTCAGTGAACCTGGGGTCTTGAACTCCTACCGCACCTCTCAAACGCTCGGGGGCAATCCTCCCGGATTAGTCCATTGGAAGCCATACACGAGGAGAGAAATGCAGGCAAAGCTACCTGTGTTGCCTTGCGCACCCTTATACCTCCCAGTCGCACTGGGAGAGTTGCCTGATCCCGGTGCTGATCTTCCAGTGATAGAGTCAGTGACTGTTTACAGAAGTGAGTCGTATTCGATAAGTGTTGGGTTGTCGAAAGTGGTTGCACACCTCAAGCAGTGAGTCTTGGCAAGGTAAGACACCTTGTGAAGAGATACTGGGCATCATGGGCATCAAGATCACTTATTCTCTCCTCCATACTCTTTAGGTCATTCATTTTGTCCTTGAGGACTGTGTGAATGGCCTGATGACCCAGTGGTGCTCCGATGAGGATGCTCTTGGATGGGGTGGTAGTAGAGGCTTCAGGAAGGATTGTTCACAAACCAGCCGTTACCCACCGAGGTAGGATGACCCGAAATCAACAGAAACACTTTCACCATCATTCACGCCATCACTGTCTTGCCTGAGGCGCGCCGACATTACAGCTCAGATGAGCCTCCAAAATAAGCTCAGATGCACCTCCAAAATAAGCTCAGATGCACCTTCAAAATAAGCTCAAATGCACCTGCTTCTTATCTCCAGACTCAGACACATCTCCACTGCCTCCAGCCTCCTTCTCGCTGCAATGTTTAATAACAAATGTTTTGTTCCTATATAAAAGTGTTAGTATCTCTTTTCTCTGATACATTTCCTTTTTTTTGCCTCCATGGATAATGTTCTTTATTTCCACAAACGCCCCAGTGCACTACTCACCTTCTCCCTCTCATCAATTGAATGGTTCAGTTCGTCTTTCACAGATTCATCTGTCAACAAACTCAAACCCATGTATATAAACACATTAACTTCCTCTGTTCTCTCTCCTCCAGTTAATATTAAATCTTTCAATACTTAAGTTTTTCGTTATCCTTGCACCTTCCTATGTTCACTCTTAATTCCTTCTTTCATACATACTCTCCAAATTCGTCCACCAACCTTCTCAACTTACATTCAGAATCTCTTTAAAGTGCAGTATATCCAGTAGAAAGCAATTGCAAGAAAACTTGCGTTATATTAGATTCATTATATTTTAATCACACACTTCTCCCCAACAGCAACTCATACACTTCTCTTACAATCCCATATGAAAATGTTAAACAACCAATGTGTTATTACACTTCCTTCTGTAAGCACTACTTTCAATGGAAAATAATCACCCTCTCTCCTTAAACCCCAACCTTAGCTTCATTATCCCCATGAAAACTTTCAACTATTCCATACACTTGCAACATCTGCCAAATTGCCTTCGGTCCCAATATCCACCTTTCCCTAAATTCATAAAGTAACGATAACTTTCATCTTTGCCTTTATACACAGGAACTACGCATGCCTTCTGCCAGTCCCTAGGTACCTTCCCTTCTTTCATACACTCAATGAACAAAAGCACCAACCACTCCATAACTATATCATCTCTTGAGCATGCAGCACTAGAGTATTATAGGAATCAGTAAACTACAACAGTGCTTCGCTAAATTATTATTTGGTGGGACTGAAGGAACTAAACTTCGTGTTTAAGGATAAAATAACCAAGTGATACTTGAAAAAAAAATATTGAAAATTACAAATCGCACGTATCAAAATGAGTTAGAAGTATATATATATATATATATATATATATATATATATATATATATATATATATATATATATATATATATATATATATATATATATATATATATATATATCTTTTCTTCTTTCAACGTACCAGCCGTATCCCACTGAGGTGGGGTGGCCCAAAAGAAAAAACTGAAGTTTCTCCTTTTAAATTTAGTAATATATACAGGAGAAGGGGTTACTAGCACCTTGCTCCCGGCATTTTAGTCGCCTCTTACAACACGCATGGCTTACAGAGGAAGAATTCTGTTCCACTTCCCCATGGAGATAAGAGGAAATAAACAAGAACAAGAATTAGAAAGAAAATAGAAGAAAACCCAGAGGGGTGTGTATATATATGCTTGTACATGTATGTTTAGTGTGACCTAAGTGTAAGTAGAAGTAGCAAGACTTACCTGTAATCTTGCATATTTATGAGACAGACAAAAGACACCAGCAATCCTACCATCATGTAAAACAATTACAGGCTTTCGTTTTACACTCACTTGGCAGGACGGTAGTACCTCCCTGGGCGGTTGCTGTCTACCAACCTACTACCTAGGATATATATATATATATATATATATATATATATATATATATATATATATATATATATATATATATATATATATATATATATATATATATATATATGCAATAAGATCACAGTAAACAAGCAATATCACAATATGCAAAAAAAAAAGAAAACGCTGTGAAGGGATAGTGAAATTCCAAGCGCTTTCGTGACTTCTCACATTATCAAGGAACTATATAGTTCCTTGATAATGTGAGAAGTCACGAAAGCGCTTGGAATTTCACTATCCTTTCACAGTGATTGTTTTGCATACATATATTAATATCTTCTTCATCAAGGTAAACAGTAAACAGATATCTTGAGTTACAGAAGTCGTGTGGATGCAGATTTCATACATTAAAAATACTTATCCGGCCTACGATGATAGGGATGATTAAATCAAGCAATAGTCAGGTAAAAATCACATAAACAAGCACCATTAACAACCACAAGGAAGACATCTTCACTATTATCCCTCCCACCTGGAGGTGTAAAGTCACCTTTATATCATAAGAGTGATGTGTCTGACCTTGCTAGCACGAAGAGAAGCAAGGAGATACCAAGGTACGCTGTGGCCATGTATAGCCACACGTCCAACGAAAGCGGTGACAGGAAGCTGAATAGATTGGGCGGTTTTTTAGTGGGTTTCCTGTACAGAATCGTGATGCCTGTGGAGGAGGAAAGTATTGGTTTAGTTTTATGAGTGACACGTGAGAGCTGCACACAAAGTTGATGAATCTGAGGCTTTAAATGTTCTCTCTGACAAAAAAATGTCAACTGGTTACAATATATATATATATATATATATATATATATATATATATATATATATATATATATATATATATATATATATATATATATATATATATATGTATGTATATATACAGATAGATAAATCGTGTGTGTGTGTGTGTACTCACCTATTTGTACTCATCTCTAAATCCCTCTGTTGGTCCGGTAGAATTTGCTTACAAATTCATTTGATACTGGGGCGAAGACTAAGGCTTGCAAGGTAATTTGCAAGGCTTTAAGTATTATCAGTCCACTAAATCTTACTGGAAATTAACATTGAATCAACTGCTTATCGTGAAGGGAAAGATTATGAACAATTTCTATGTTGGATTTTAGAATGATGTCAGATTCTTTAAGATTGGGATCTATGATGGCTGGTAGGTATAGGAAAGCTTAGGGAACCATACCCCCGGCCGGGATTGAACCCGCGGTCATAGAGTCTCAAAACTCCAGCCCGTCGCGTTAGCCACTAGACCAGCTAGCCACAATAAGATTCATCCAACTAGGTATATTTCTACACCATAGGAAAGTTAGCACAGGCACCTCTGTGACCACAAATGCAAGTTTTTACAGACGAATCTCCAGCTAGCGTGGCCGTGACGAACTCTAGCTCAAGTCCCTTCACTGCCGTGACGGCAGTGAAGGGTATGGGTTTATTTGCAATCGTGTCATTACGATTTCTTAAGTCAAAGCTTAGGGAGGTACAGTCATCAGATAGGCAGGTAGAGGCATGAATGTTTTCTCTCCATCCTTCCATCCTCCTGTCAAGTTGAAGCTCCATTCAACTGATAAGGAACCGCAGGTTTTTCCTCCTATAAATCCTCTGTCTCTCCTTCTTGCTAGGTAAGGTCAAATTGGTCAGGAAGCAGGTCATGTGTTTCCAGACGCGGGTCTCAGTTATGTGATGATCAGCTGTTGGAGCTTTTGGTCATCTGACCGAGGCCTTTCACTGGCTTACCCATCCAACCATTTTTCATCGCTTTTCGTTCATCTCCAATATAAATGAACAGGATCTGTTTGGCTTTCTAAGAGCCCATTTCCTTTACCATGAAAATTTTGAGTAAAGCGAGTAACACGATAAAAAAATTTCATTGCAAGACATCAGTTTTCTCTATTTTTCATCACAGGATCCTCGTCCATATTGGATAAATACTTCTACTTTTAATCGCCTTTGTTTAGTAATGTTATGAGAATGAGACTTCATTAGTTCTGGTGAATGCCCTAACGACACTCAATATACTAGTTGCTTTTAAGAATTCACGGACTGTTAAGAGTATGTTTGCCCGTCGGCCAGACGGGAAAACCTTTAAATATTTGAATTACTCAACACTAGTATTCAGTAAGGATAGCTTAAGAATCTACTGCGATATTCAACCACTCACGAGTCTGTAATTGGTTGAGGCCAAGGTCACTGTCCTGTGTACTACATACCTGGAGTATACCTGGAGATTGTTCCGGGGATCAACGCCCAGGCTTCGTGGTGGATCAGGATCTGATCAACTAGCAAATCTCAAGTGCCACAGAGTTAATTTTTTTAAGCAAAGGTTCGGATCCGTGTTGTTTAGGATATCTTCCCAGCTTGTTTCATTTAGGACATGGTTGACTTGTTCCCATTATATATTTTTGTTATTGAAGTTTAATTGGGTGAAGACACCCTCATGACTGATCATATTTTGCTGGTCAGGAGTCCTGTGCATACATGTCTGCATCTCTATTATGTTGTGATCTGAGTGAATTATCTTTGACAAGGTTATATCATGTATCACATCCTCGTTGTTAGCGAAGATGAGGCCTACCATATTTTCTAGTCTTGTAGGCTTCACTATTTGTTGACTTTAAGTGTATTTGGTGCAGAAATTTAATAGCTGCTGTGTGTGTGAATTTTCATTTGGGGTGATCTCTGCTAAAATAAAATTTGTTACACTCCTCCATTTTAGGTGTCTCAGGTTGATATCTCCCAGTAGCAGTTGTTTGGGGCAGGAGTTGGGAGATTTTCCAGACAGTGGCCAATTTTCAAAAGCTGCTCCTGGAAATGCAGGGAAGTTGCATCCAAAGGCTTGTATACAACCACAATGAAAAGGTTTTTATTTTCAATCTTTACTGCCAAAACTTCAACTACATCATTTGAAATGTTTAGTAGTTCAGAGCAAATGAGCGACTGTGACGTACAAGCCAACCCCCAATTGTTACCTGTTTAGTCTGTCGCATCTGAAAAGGTTATAACCTGGGATCTATATTACGATATCAAAATTATCCTTCTTGTGGGTCACTGTGAAAGCTGCGAACATTGCATTTAATTCATTGAGTACTTCCTTGATGTATTTCACTGTGTTTGTAAACAAATCTAAAATATATTTAGTTGGGTTAGGCTAAAATAAATTGTTCTTGCTATAATAAGGTTAGGTAAGTTTTCTAAGATTCTTTTGGTGCAAAATTAAAAAAAAATACATCACTATTAATGAAAAAAATATATCTTTAAACGTATAAGAGAAAATTTCAGAAAGGACTTAATTTTAAAAGACTTCTTGCTAATTGACCAGTTTTACATATTCGGCACGACCTACATATATATATATATATATATATATATATATATATATATATATATATATATATATATATATATATATATATATATATATATATATATATATATATATATATATATATATATATATATATATATATATATATGATGGGGTCCACCTCTGGTGTAAATTGTGGGACCCATAGCCTCGGAGAAGTGGATAAAAAGGCTTCAAGGAAAAATATTTGGATTTCTCCCCTACCACCCCATCTTTTCATATTTATTTTTTTTACTAATAGGAATATTTTATTACATAATATGGTACAGAAGATTTAAGAGATACATTGTTGATATAAAGGTGGCATATACGGTACATGTTGTTACGTGTGTATCACCGATTATAAGGTGAAAATCTCATCCAGCTCCTCAGATCTGGGGCGTGTACCCAAAATACAGCAAGCATTACCCCTTTGAACAGCCGCACTGAGCCGCTGGAACAGAAAACTAGCTGCCCTGGGATCCCTAGTTACCCTGATGAGTCTTTTTCCCAGCTCCTTAAGAAATTTAGATGCACTCTTTCCCCATGAGGCAAGGGTCTCTGAGCCTATGGGAACAAACATATAATGATGGGCAAGTTCTCCATATTTTCTAGACTTCTGGGACTCCCTGAAGCTGGCAGCTGCCCCTCCTTCCTCCCTGGTGTATTGGAGATAGGTATCAGCCAAGGTAGATGCACATGTATAGTCCCACACCACCTGCTTCCCATCTGTCCAGGCTTGAAGGGTGATACCATCTGGACGCTTCTGGCTGCCATCAGATCTGCATAGTTGGGGTGGCTCCCTTACTGCTGGGCATCCAGCTGTTGTGAGGCTCCTCTTGATAATGTTATTAACCTCCTCATGTCTTGCAATCTTTCCCTCGGATTTACGGCACACAAGACCATGGTACCCGAATCGGTCTGCTGCTTCACTGCCACAAATACACCTGTGTTCGGCGAGAATAGGGGCGGCAAGTCGAAGGGCAACACCGATGCGGATGGTCTGTGGGTCGAGACGTGTGCCAAGGCTGGAGTTGGGAACAGCCAACAGAAAGTCCCCAGCATGAGGGGCTCTCACTGCCAGGAGGCGGGCTCTATCCTTCCCTGACACACTCTGAAGCATTGTTGAGGCAATATTTTCCACTATTGGACCATCCCAGTGCGATTGTTTGTAGTTGTTGGGGAGCAGGTCTGGCTCCAGAGCCCGTTAGATTATCCCAGATCATTGCTCCGTCAATGAATTTTTGGTCCTGGACTCCTATTTTGTCCCTAAGATGTTCAGGGAGAATCGCTGCTAAAAGCTCTCTGGATGCAATACACGAGGACAGAAAAACAGGTAACGCAATCTGTGATGACTTGCGGACACCAATGCCTCCTAGTCTGACTGGAAGTGTAGCTTGGTTCCACTGCCCGTCTTCTAGAGTAAGGTTAATTACTTTCGTAAAAATCTGCCTCAGAATACTGTCATATTCGTGCAGTACAGGGTTATCATATGCAGGTGCACATCTTAGGAAATATGTCAACCTGGGCAGACTCAAGCACTTTGTGAGAAGGTACAAGGCATCGTGGGTGTCCAGATTGCCTATTCGTTGTTCCATTCTCCTTAACTCTTCCAATTTCTTCCTGAGAATTGCGTCAATGGCATTGCTTCCCAGAGGTGCTCCTAGCAAGACACTATTTGTGGGGGCAATGACTGCTGCTCCTGGTAGTTATATATATAATATATATATAATATATATAATATATATATAATATATATAATATATATATATATATAATATATATAATATATATATATATTATATATAATATATATATATATATATATATATATATATTATTATTATTATTATCACACTGGCCGATTCCCACCAAGGCAGGGTGACCCGAAAAAGAAAAACTTTTACCATCATTCACTCCATCACTGTCTTGCCAGAAGGGTGCTTTACACTACAGTTTTTAAACTGCAACATTAACACCCCACCTTCAAAGTGCAGGCACTGTACTTCCCATCTCCAGGACTCAAGTCCGGCCTGCCGGTTATCCTGAACCCCTTCATAAATGTTAATTAGCTCACACTCCAACAGCACGTCAAGTATTAAAAACCATTTGTCTCCATTCACTCCTATCAAACACGCTCACGCATGCCTGCTGGAAGTCCAAGCCCCTCGCACACAAAACCTCCTTTACCCCCTCCCTCCAACCTTTCCTAGGCCGACCCCTACCCCGCTTTCCTTCCACTACAGACTAATATACTCTTGAAGTCACTCTGTTTCGCTCCATTCTCTCTACTTGTCCGAACCACCTCAACAACTCTTCCTCAGCCCTCTGGACAACAGTTTTGGTAATCCCGCACCTCCTCCTAACTTCCAAACTACGAATTCTCTGCATTATATTCACACCACTCATTGCCCTCAGACGTGACATCTCCACTGCCTCCAGCCTTCTCCTCGGTGCAACATTCATCACCCATGCTTCACACCCATATAAGAGCGTTGGTAAAACTATACTCTCATACATTCCCCTCTTTGCTTCCAAGGACAAAGTTCTTTGTGTCCACAGACTCCTAAGTGCACCACTCACCCTTTTCCCCTCATCAATTCTATGATTCACCTCATGTTTCATAGACCCATCCACTGACACGTCCACTCCCAAATATCTGAATACATTCACCTCCTCCATACTCTCTCCCTCCAATCTGATATACCATCTTTCATCACCTAATCTTTTTGTTATCCTCATAACCTTACTCTTTCCTGTATTCACTTTTAATTTTCTTCTTTTTCACACCCTACCAAATTCATCTACCAATCTCTGCAACTTCTCTTCAGAATCTCCCAAGAGTACAGCGTCATCAGGAAAGAGCAACTGTGACAACTCCCACTTTGTGTGTGATTCTTTATCTTTTAACTCCACGCCTTTTGCCAAGACCCTCGCATTTACTTCTCATACAACCCCATCTATAAATATATTAAACAACCACGGTGACATCACATATCCTTGTCTAAGGCCTACTTTTACTGGGAAATAATTTCCCTCTTTCCTACACACTCTAACTTGAGCTTCACTATCCTCGTAAAAACTCTTCACTGCTTTCAGTAACCTACCTTCTATACCATACACCTCCAACGTCTGCCACATTGCCCCCCTATCCACCCTGTCATATGCCTTTTCGAAATCCATTAAGGCCACAAAAACCTCTTTAGCCTTATCTAAATACTGTTCACTTATATATTTCACTGTAAACACCTGGTCCACACACCCCCTACCTTTCCTAAAGCCTCCTTGTTCATCTGCTATCCTATTCTCCGTCTTACTCTTAATTCTTTCAATAATAACTTTACCATTCACTTTACCAGGTATACTCGACAGACTTATCCCCCTATAATTTTTGCACTCTCTTTTGTCCCCTTTGCCTTTATACAAAGGAACTATGCATGCTTTCTGCCAATCCCTAGGTACTTTACCTCTTCCATACATTTATTAAATAATTGCACCAACCACTCCAAAACTATATCCCCACCTGCTTTTAACATTTCTATCTTTATCCCATCAATCCCGGCTGCCTTACCCCCTTTCATTTTACCTAGTGCCTCACGAACTTCCCCCACACTCACAACTGACTCTTCCTCACTCCTACAAGATGTTATTCCTCCTTGCCCTATACACGAAATCACAGCTTCCCTATCTTCATCAACATTTAACAATTCCTCAAAATATTCCCTCCATCTTCCCAACACCTCTAACTCTCCACTTAATAACTCTCCTCTTCTATTTTTAACTGTCAAATCCATTTGTTCTCTAGGCTTCCTTAACTTGTTAATCTCACTCCAAAACTTTTTCTTATTTTCAACAAAATTTGTTGATAACATCTCACCCACTCTCTCAGTTGCTCTCTTTTTACATTGCTTCACCACTCTCTTAACCACTCTCTTTTTCTCCATATACTCTTCCCTCCTTGCATCACTTCTACTTTGTAAAAACTTCTCATATGCTAACTTTTTCTCCCTTACTGCTCTCTTTACATCATCATACCACCAATCGCTCCTCTTCCCTCCTGCACCCACTTTCCTGTAACCACAAACTTCTGCTGAACACTCTTACACTACATTTTTAAACCTACCCTATACCTCTTCGACCCCATTGCCTATGCTCTCATTAGCCCATCTATCCTCCACTATATATATATATATATATATATATATATATATATATATATATATATATATATATATATATATATATATATATATATATATATATATATATGCAAAACAACCACTCTGAAAGAATAGAGAAATTCCAAGCGCTTTCGTGACTACTCACATTATCAAGGAACAAGTAAAGCATCCATGATATATAAGGGGTGAGCACCTCACTATCAGATCCCACAACGGTTAAACACCTGACGTGCGCGACCCAACTGGATAGGTCCTTTGCACAACTCACTCTCTATTCTTTCAGAGTGGTTGTTTTGCATATTCTGAAATCACCTGTTTACTGTGATCTTATTGCATATATATATATATATATATATATATATATATATATATATATATATATATATATATATATATATATATATATATATATATATATATATATATATGTATATATATATGCAAAACAACCACTCTGAAAGAATAGAGAAATTCCAAGCGCTTTCGTGACTACTCACATTATCAAGGAACTATGAAAGTGAAGCATCCAAGGAAGCTATATAAGGGGTCTGGCCAGCACCTCACTATCAGATCCCACAACGGGAGGTGCTGGCCAGACCCCTTATATAGCTTCCTTGGATGCTTTACTTTCATAGTTCCTTGATAATGTGAGTAGTCACGAAAGCGCTTGGAATTTCTCTATTCTTTCAGAGTGGTTGTTTTGCATATTCTGAAATCACCTGTTTGCCGTGATCTTATTGCATATATATATATATATATATATACACACATATATATACATACATATATATATATATATATATATATATATATATATATATATATATATATATATATATATATATATATATATATATATGCAAGACAAGCAAAAGGGGGATGGAAATCTTTAGCTCAAGCACTTTCGCACTTCTCATTGCGTCATCAGGAGCTATGCAATGTTGCAAGGTTGCATTGTGAGTCACTCCATCACTGTCTTGCCAGAGGCACGCTTGCACTACAGTTATAAAACTGCAACATTTACACCCCTTCTTCAGAGTGAAGGCATATGTTTTGATGGAGAGTTAGAGGTTTCGAGAAAATAGATGGAATATTTTGAGAAACAGTTAAATATTGATGGAGATAGGGAAACTGTGATTTAGTGCATTGGCTAGGGAGGTATAACATCTTTTAGGAGTGAGGAAGAGTCAGATGTGAATATGGGTGAGGTAAGTGAAGCAGTGGGTAGAATTAGTGATAGTAAAACTGCTGGGATTGGTGAGATCAAGACAGAAATTTAATATTAAAAGCAGGTGGGGATATAGTTGTGGATTGTTTGGGAGTGGCATATAGAAGGCTTAGTTCCTTTGTATAAAAGCAAAGGGGACAAAAGTGAGCGTAAGAATTATAGGAGAATAAACTTGTAAGAAAATAAACTGGTAAGGGATCACAGATGAACAATGAGTGTTTAGGAAGGGTATGGGATGTGTTGACCAAGTGTTTGCAGTGAAGTTTAAGAGAACAGTATTTGCATAAGGGTAAACAGGTTTTTGTTGCACTTATGGATTTGGAAAAGGCACATGATAGGGTGGATACGGGGGCACTGTGGCAGATGTTGCAATTGTATAGAATAGGTGATAGGTTAAGGAAAGCTGTTAAGAGTTTTTAAGAGACTACCTGATGACTACCCGGAGACTACCTGGAGAGTACATAAAGATTACCTGGAGAATACCTGGAGACTACCCGGAGACTACCTGGAGACTACCTGAAGAGTACCTAGAGATTACCTGGAGATTACCTGGAAACTACCCGGAAACTACCCAAAGATTTCCTGGAGTCTACCTGGAGACTACCCAAAGACTTCCTGGAGATTTCCTGGAGACTACCCGGAGAATACCCGGAGACTTCCTGGAGACCACCTGGAGACCAGCTTGAGACTACCTGGACACTACCTGGAGATTACCTGAAGGCCACCTGGAGACTACCTGGAGACTACCTGGAGACCACCTAGAGACCAACTTGAGACTACCTGGACACTACCTGGAGATTACCCGAAGATTATTTGGAGACTACCTGGAGATTACCCGAAGAGTATCTGGAGACTTCCTTCAGACTACCTGGAGACCACCTGGAGACCACCTGTAGACCACCTGGAGAACACCCCTCGGTTGCTTCTGATAGGATGGTTGTTAATTGTTAAATGGCAATGAGGTGCATTCAGTAGCATATCAGAGGGTCAGACGCTACCGTCATGTTGAATACTATCTGACTATTGCAGTTTTGATGGGTATTTTTATTTTTATTTTATTTTATTTATTTTTATTTTATTTTTTATTTTTATTTTTATTTTTATTTTCATATTATTGTTGTCAACACAGTCGATAATTCTTTCATATATATATTGATTGATTTTTGTTGTTGAAAACCATCTACAGTTTTACTAATTGAAGAGCAAATATTTTTGAAGACTTTGCAAAACCCCAACTTGAGGTGATGTTCAGAAACACAGCAAAACAAAGCCCTTTATGTCAACAATGTTACGCCTACATGGTAGCCTAATGAAGACAAAACATCGTACTAATAAACATCTACTGCGATGTCTTCTTACCATTTCTACTCTTGTTTAAGTAATGAAGTTGTTATGTATTTATAGAAAGGGAAAATAAGTAAGATTCTGAAGGAAGAGCGTCAGTTAAGTACTTACCAAGATTCATCCAAGGAATGGTGAAGTACTTACCAAGGTTCATCCAGGGCATGGTGAAGTACTTACCAAGGTTCATCCAGGGCATGGTGAAGTACTTACCAAGGTTCATCCAGGGTATGGTGAAGTACTTACCAAGATTCATCCAGGGCATGGTGAAGTACTTACCAAGATTCATCCAGGGAATGGTGAAGTACTTACCAAGATTCATCCAGGGCATGGTGAAGTACTTACCAAGGTTCATCCAAGGAATGGTGAAGTACTTACCAAGGTTCATCCAGGGCATGGTGAAGTACTTACCAAGGTTCATCCAGGGTATGGTGAAGTACTTACCAAGATTCATCCAGGGCATGGTGAAGTACTTACCAAGGTTCATCCAGGACATGGTGAAGTACTTACCAAGGTTCATCCAGGACATGGTGAAGTACTTACCAAGGTTCATCCAGGACATGGTGAAGTACTTACCAAGGTTCATCCAGGGCATGGTGAAGTACTTACCAAGGTTCATCCAGGGCATGGTGAAGTACTTACCAAGGTTCATCCAGGGCATGGTGAAGTACTTACCAAGGTTCATCCAGGGCATGGTGAAGTACTTACCAAGGTTCATCCAGGGCATGGTGAAGTACTTACCAAGGTTCATCCAGGGCATGGTGAAGTACTTACCAAGGTTCATCCAGGGCATGGTGAAGTACTTACCAAGGTTCATCCAGGGCATGGTGAAGTACTTACCAAGGTTCATCCAGGGCATGGTGAAGTACTTACCAAGGTTCATCCAGGGCATGGTGAAGTACTTACCAAGGTTCATCCAGGGCATGGTGAAGTACTTACCAAGGTTCATCCAGGGCATGGTGAAGTACTTACCAAGGTTCATCCAGGGCATGGTGAAGTACTTACCAAGGTTCATCCAGGGCATGGTGAAGTACTTACCAAGGTTCATCCAGGGCATGGTGAAGTACTTACCAAGGTTCATCCAGGGCATGGTGAAGTACTTACCAAGGTTCATCCAGGGCATGGTGAAGTACTTACCAAGGTTCATCCAGGGCATGGTGAAGTACTTACCAAGGTTCATCCAGGGCATGGTGAAGTACTTACCAAGGTTCATCCAGGGCATGGTGAAGTACTTACCAAGGTTCATCCAGGGCATGGTGAAGTACTTACCAAGGTTCATCCAGGGCATGGTGAAGTACTTACCAAGGTTCATCCAGGGCATGGTGAAGTACTTACCAAGGTTCATCCAGGGCATGGTGAAGTACTTACCAAGGTTCATCCAGGGCATGGTGAAGTACTTACCAAGGTTCATCCAGGGCATGGTGAAGTACTTACCAAGGTTCATCCAGGGCATGGTGAAGTACTTACCAAGGTTCATCCAGGGCATGGTGAAGTACTTACCAAGGTTCATCCAGGGCATGGTGAAGTACTTACCAAGGTTCATCCAGGGCATGGTGAAGTACTTACCAAGGTTCATCCAGGGCATGGTGAAGTACTTACCAAGGTTCATCCATGGCATCGTGAAGTCAACCACTTGTTCTCTCTCGTAAGTGATCGTCAAGTCTCCTATTGCCAAATCAGCTTTCTGTCGCCAGAAGAAATGAAAACACTGTTTTTAAGAACTGGAGATAATGGATATAGATGAACAAAGTAAGAAGGAACGTAGGAAACAATTGATTTTCAAACAGATCTGTCGAAGAGTGGAATAAACTGTCAATTAGGGAATTAGAAACCTTAAGTAGCTTTAAGATGAGATTAAACAAATACATGAGTGTGAGGGGTTGGGATTGATCAGTACCTGAGGTACTGAAGCAAATTATCTGGTAGCTTTGGGAATATAAGAAAAAAGGAATGGAGGTACTGTATAGCAGGCCTACTGGCCCAAACAAGGCCTAGCTTGCTCCAGTGTTCCTCGATTCTTTTGCTTCTATGACTGTATTATAAAAACCAAGTCCTCGAGTATTCTTGCTTTGCTTCTAAGTCTACAACAGCGAATATTCTTCAGTAAATATTATAAGCTAATAATTTCTTTTAAAATATATCATCTTCGTATGAAAACATTTCATATATTTGAGACTGTATCCACTTTTTTTTTTTAAAGATTTGCCTGTATTCTCCCGGCCCGGACCTTTTCCAAGTGGTGGCCCGGCCTTGGCTCCCTCTTTAGGGAGTGTCTGAGACCTAAGTCTCCCATGGGAGGAGGCACAAGTACCTCCTCATCTTTGGGACCAACTGTCCCCAGGCCTAGCTTGTGGCTAGGCCTCTCTGGTCTGCCATCCCCGCCCCCAAGGGGGCTAATGGGAATGACAGTCTTATGAGCTAAAGGCTCGGGCTCAGGCACCTACCCTACCCTAGAAGGGTTAGTCATGGTGTCGATCTCACTGTATCCACTGATTACATTAATTAAATTTTCATTATTTATAATGAATGGAAGGGTGGCTTATGGGACATCTTCCAACACCGTCTACCATAAGTAACTGTTACTGTATTTCATCATGCAACATGGATACCATACCTGATCTAACAGCTCCCCAATCATTCCATTCCAACTTCTCGTCTGCTCATCACATTTTCCATGGGCGCCATCAGCAGCAATCCTAATTGTGTAATTGAAGCCCAGAACAACCGAAATCTCTTGGATGAGGTCAACACAGAAGCCCTCGTAGCGGTCGTTGCCAGTCATCTGTACAGATGTTTCTCTCAACATAGTGTAAGGCGCAGCCTGGGGAAACACGGACGGTAGAACAACAATACGATATTTTGTAACTGTCGAAATTGGGTTCACGTACAATGCAGCAGCGTGTAAATATTTGGTTACATTGTGGAGGACAAAAATATATTTAGGAAGAATAATAAGACACAATACGGTGACTGGAACAATACACAAATAATTCCCACCTAGGAAAAAGAAGCTTAAGACGACGTTTCGGTCAGTCTTAGAGCATTAACAAGTTACACACTCGAGTGTAGTGTAAGATATATTTTTTTCCTCTACATCACGCAGAATTTGTTGGGCAACCGAAACAGTAAAATTTGTTGGGCAACCGAAACAGTAAAATTTGTTGGGCAACCGAAACAGTAAAATTTGTTGGGCAACCGAAACAGTAAAATTTGTTGGGCAACCGAAACAGTAAAATTTGTTGGGCAACCGAAACAGTAAAATTTGTTGGGCAACCGAAACAGTAAAATTTGTTGGGCAACCGAAACAGTAAAATTTGTTGGGCAACCGAAACAGTAAAATTTGTTGGGCAACCGAAACAGTAAAATTTGTTGGGCAACCGAAACAGTAAAATTTGTTGGGCAACCGAAACAGTAAAATTTGTCAGCTTGAGCTGGAATTATTCAACAATTGCAGCTTCATCGATTTGTATTAAGTGTATATTAAGTGTATATTAAGTGTATATTAAGTGTATATTAAGTGTATATTAAGTGTATATTAAGTGTATATTAATCATCTTATACACACTTAAAATAGAATTTACGAGAATACAGTTATCATTATGAGAATGTAAGATCGTTCTCCATCTTGACTGTGATACGTAACTGTCTGAGGTACTGTGACTGTCGGAGGTACTGTGACTGTCGGAGGTACTGTGACTGTCGGAGGTACTGTGACTGTCGGAGGTACTGTGACTGTCGGAGGTACTGTGACTGTCGGAGGTACTGTGACTGTCGGAGGTACTGTGACTGTCGGAGGTACTGTGACTGTCGGAGGTACTGTGACTGTCGGAGGTACTGTGACTGTCGGAGGTACTGTGACTGTCGGAGGTACTGTGACTGTCGGAGGTACTGTGACTGTCGGAGGTACTGTGACTGTCGGAGGTACTGTGACTGTCGGAGGTACTGTGACTCTCGGAGGTACTGTGACTGTCGGAGGTACTGTGACTGTCGGAGGTACTGTGACTGTCGGAGGTACTGTGACTGTAGGAGGTACTGTGACTGTCGGAGGTACTGTGACTGTCGGAGGTACTGTGACTGTCGGAGGTACTGTGACTGTCGGAGGTACTGTGACTGTCGGAGGTACTGTGACTGTCGGAGGTACTGTGACTGTCGGAGGTACTGTGACTGTCGGAGGTACTGTGACTGTCGGAGGTACTGTGACTGTCGGAGGTACTGTGACTGTCGGAGGTACTGTGACTGTCGGAGGTACTGTGACTCTCGGAGGTACTGTGACTGTCGGAGGTACTGTGACTGTCGGAGGTACTGTGACTGTCGGAGGTACTGTGACTGTAGGAGGTACTGTGACTGTCGGAGGTACTGTGACTGTCGGAGGTACTGTGACTGTCGGAGGTACTGTGACTGTCGGAGGTACTGTGACTGTCGGAGGTACTGTGACTATCGGAGGTACTGTGACTGTCGGAGGTACTGTGACTGTCGGAGGTACTGTGACTGTCGGAGGTACTGTGACTGTCGGAGGTACTGTGACTGTCGGAGGTACTGTGACTGTCGGAGGTACTGTGACTGTCGGAGGTACTGTGACTGTCGGAGGTACTGTGACTGTCGGAGGTACTGTGACTATCGGAGGTACTGTGACTGTCGGAGGTACTGTGACTGTCGGAGGTACTGTGACTGTCGGAGGTACTGTGACTGTCGGAGGTACTGTGACTGTCGGAGGTACTGTGACTATCGGAGGTACTGTGACTATCGGAGGTACTGTGACTGTCGGAGGTACTGTGACTGTCGGAGGTACTGTGACTCTCGGAGGTACTGTGACTGTCGGAGGTACTGTGACTGTCGGTCGGAGGTACTGTGATTGTCGGTCGGAGGTACTGTGACTATCGGAGGTACTGTGACTGTCGGAGGTACTGTGACTATCGGAGGTACTGTGACTGTCGGAGGTACTGTGACTATCGGAGGTACTGTGACTATCGGAGGTACTGTGACTATCGGAGGTACTGTGACTATCGGAGGTACTGTGACTATCGGAGGTACTGTGACTATCGGAGGTACTGTGACTGTCGGAGGTACTGTGACTGTCGGAGGTACTGTGACTCTCGGAGGTACTGTGACTGTCGGAGGTACTGTGACTGTCGGTCGGAGGTACTGTGACTGTCGGTCGGAGGTACTGTGACTGTCGGAGGTACTGTGACTATCGGAGGTACTGTGACTATCGGATGTGACTGTCGGAGTTACTGTGACTATCGGAGGTGCTGTGACTGTCGGAGGTACTGTGACTGTCGGTCGGAGGTACTGTGACTGTCGGTCGGAGGTACTGTGACTGTCGGAGGTACTGTGACTATCGGAGGTACTGTGACTGTCGGAGGTACTGTAACTATCGGAGGTACTGTGACTATCGGAGGTACTGTGACTATCGGAGGTACTGTGACTATCGGAGGTACTGTGACTGTCGGAGGTACTGTAACTATCGGAGGTACTGTGCTTCATAAATATTATTTGCTTACTTGTAATTGTTTTAATTGGTTTCTGTAACCTAACCTGGTTAAATGGTACAGAGAACCAACAAGTTGATAAATTAGACACATGTGCAACTCTTGGGTATCTTTACTGAGGAAACGTTTCGCCACACAGTGGCTTCATCAGTCCATACAAAGGAGAATGGTGAAGAACTGAATGAGTTAGGGGTAATCACTCCCTCAGTCTGGAATCCATGTAATCAGTCATCAGTCTTGATGACTGAAGTAAGTCATGACTGAACGTTAGGCAATTGAAAAATTTCTTGTATTAAGATGCCAAGGTGTTGCTGTGTCTGGCAGGAATATAGATAAATGATTCAGAGAACCGACGAGTTCTCTGCAACTTCTTCGTGTATATGTTGTATTCTCTTCAAGAATGATGGACTGATTACCTCAAACTCATTCTGTTCTTCACCATTCTCCTTGGTAGTGACTGATGAAGTCACTGTGTGCGAAACGTTTCCTCAGTAAAAATGCACAAGTGTTGCACATGTGTCTAATTTATCAACCTAACCGAACCATATTCCAGTCTAACCTGTCCTATGTTGATTTACGTTGAACTAATCTCAAGCAAGAAATTCACTTTTTTTGTGGCTTCCAGAAATAATGCTTTTATTGAGAATGAGTTTTCTCCTCTCTCTCTCTCTCTCTCTCTCTCTCTCTCTCTCTCTCTCTCTCTCTCTCTCTCTCTCTCTCTCTTTCTCTCTCTCTACTCCTTACACACACACATACACAGAAGTTGAAGGTGTGGTATACAAATGCAGATGGAATAACAAATAAGTATGAGGAGTGGCATGAAAGAATCAAGGAGACATCCCCAGACATAATAACACTCACAGAAACAAAACTCACCAGAATAACAGATTCAATCTTTCCATCCAGATATCAAATCCTTAGGAATGACAGAGGGAGGAGAGGGGGAGGAGGAGTTGCACTGCTCATTAAAAACCAGTGGGGGTTTGAGAAAATGGAAGGAATGGATGACACGGGCGAAAGGGACTACTTAGTAGGAACAATCCAGTCTGAGGGACATAAGGTGATAATTGCAGTAATGTACAACCCACCACAGAACTGCAGGAGGCCAAGAGAAGAATACGATGAGAGCAACAGAGCAATGATCAACACACTAGCCGAGGTGGCCAGGAGAGCACACATGGGGGGAGCAAAGTTACTAGTTATGGGTGATTTCAATCACAAGGAGATTGACTGGGAAAACCTGGAGCCCCATGGAGGTCCCGAAACATGGAGAGCCAAGATGATGGATGTGGTACTGGAAAACCATGCATCAACATGTTAGAGACACTACCAGAGAGAGAGGAGAGGATGAACCTTGATTAGTTCGGACATCGAGGATATCATGCTTGAAAGGCCCCTGGGAGCTAGTGATCATGTGGTTCTGTGCTTCGACTACACAGTTGAGCTCCAAGTGGAGAGAGTAGCAGGAATAGGTTGGGAAAAACCAAACTACAAAAGGGGGAGCTACTCAGGCATGAGGAACTTCCTTCAAGACATTCAGTGGGAGTGGGAACTGACAGGAAAACCAGTACAAGAAATGATGGACTATGTGGCAACAAAATGCAAGGAGGCAGAGGAGAGGTTTGTTCCCAAGGGAAACAGAAATAATGGGAAGAACAGAACGGGTCCTTGGTTCACCCAAAGGTGTAGGGAGGCAAAAACTAGGTGTACTAGAGAATGGAAAAGGTACAGAAGACAGAGAACTCAGGAAAATAAAGAGATTAGCCGAAGAGCCAGAAACGATATGCACAGATAAGAAGGGAGGCTCAGCGGCAATACGAAAATGATATAGCATCGAAAGTCAAGACTGACCCGAAGCTGTTGTACAGCCACATCAGGAGGAAAACAACAGTCAAGGACCGGGTAATCAGACTGAGGAAGGGTGATGGGGAATTCACAAGAAACGACCGGGAGGTATGTCAGGAGCTCAACACGAGATTTAAAGAAGTATTTACAGTGGTAACCAGTAGGACTCCAGGAAAGCAGAACAGGGGGGTACACCAGCAAGTGCTGGATGAGGTACATATAACCAAGGAGGAGGTGAAGAAGTTGCTATGCGAACTTGACACCTCAAAGGCGGTGGGACCAGACAACATCTCTCCGTGGGTCCTTAAAGAGGGAGCAGAGATATTGTGTGTGAGATTAACAAAGATCTTCAACACATCATTTGAAACTGGGCAACTTCCTGAGGTATGGAAAATGGCAAATGTAGTCCCAATTTTTAAAAAGGGAGACAGACATGAGGCACTAAACTACAGACCTGTATCACTAACGTGTATAGTATGCAGGGTCATGGAGAAGATCATTAGGAGGAGAGTGATGGAACACCTGGAAAGAAACAAGTGTATAATTGACAACCAGCACGGTTTCAGGGAAGGAAAATCCTGTGTCACAAACCTACTAGAGTTTTATGACAAGGTGACAGAAGTAAGACAAGAGAGAGAGGGGTGTATCGACTGCATTTTTTTGGACTGCAAGAAGGCCTTCGACACAGTTCCTCACAAGAGGTTACTGCAAAAGCTAGAGGATCAGGCACACATAACAGGAAAGGCACTGCAATGGATCAGAGAATACCTGACAGGGAGGCAACAACGAGTCATGGTACGTGACGAGGTGTCAGGGTGGGCGCCTGTGACAAGCCGGGTTCCACAGGGGTCAGTCCTAGGACCTGTGCTGTTCTTGGTATATGTGAACGACATAACGGAAGGGATAGACTCAAAAGTGTCCTTGTTTGCAGATGATCTGAAGTTAATAAGAAGAATCAAATCGGATGAGGATCAGGCAGGACTACAAAGAGACCTGGACAGGCTACATGCCTGGTCCAGCAACTGGCTCCTTGAGTTTAACCCTGCCAAATGCAAAGTCATGAAGATTGGGGAAGGGCAAAGAAGACGCAGACACAATATAGTTTAGATGGCCATAGATTGCAAACCTCACTCAAGGAAAAAGATCTGAGGGTGAGTATAACACCGAGCATATCTCCTGAGGCGCACATCAATCAGATAGCTGCTGCAGCATAAGGGCGCCTGGCAAACCTACGGATAGCGTTCCAATACCTCAGTAAGGATTCGTTCAAGACTCTGTATACCATTTACGTCAGGCCCATACTGGAGTATGCAGCACCAGTTTGGAATCCACACCTAGTCAAGCACGTCAAGAAATTAGAGAAAGTGCAAAGGTTTGCAACAAGACTAGTCCCAAAGCTACGGGGATTGTCCTACGAAGAAAGGTTGAGGGAAATCGGCCTGACGACACTGGAGAACAGGAGGGCCAGGGGAGACATGATAACGTCATATAAAATACTGCGCGGAATAGACAAGGTGGACAAAGACGGGATGTTCCAGAGAAGGAACACAGAAACAAGGGGTCACAATTGGAAATTGAAGACTCAGATGAATCAAAAGGGATTTAGGAAGTATTTCTTCAGTCACAGAGTTGTCAGGCCGTGAAATAGCCTAGAAAATGACGTAGTGGAGGCGGGAACCATATATAGTTTTAAGGCGGGACAGGGAGACTACCTAGTAGCAATCAGTGAAGAGGAGGGGCCAGGAGCTATGAATCGACCCCTGCAAACACAAATAGGTGAGTACACACAAACCCGCAGGTGCAGAGAATCCACAACTAATTATCCTCGAGAATGAAAAAAGTATAGAAGACAAAGGACCTAGGAAAATAAGAAGATTAATCAAAGAGCCTGAAAAAAATATGCACAGATAATAAGGGGAGCCCAGTGTCAATACGAAAACGACAAAGCATCGAAAACCAAGTCCGACACGAAGCTGTTGTACAGCCACATCAGGAGAAAAGCAACAGTCAAGGACCAGGTAATCAGGCTGAGGAAGGATGGGAGTTCACAGGAAACTACCGAGAAGTAGGTGAAGAACTTAACATGAGATTTAAGGAAGTATTTTCAGTGGAGACAGAAAGAACTTCCGGAAGCCAGAATGGTACGCTACAACAAAAAGTTCTCGGCAGAATACACACAACACAGGAGGTGAAGAGGCTGCTAAGCGAACTAGATACCTCAAAGAAGGTGGGACCGGACCTCTCTCCATGGGTCTCGAGAGAGGGAGCACAGTTGCTGTGTGTGTGCCTTAGTGGCACACACACATCTATCAAAAGAGGGCGACTGTGTGAGTGGAAGACACCAAATGTAATCCCAATTTTTAAGAAAGAAGACACACATACAACATTAAACTACAGATCAGTGTCACTGTCATGCATGGTATGCAAAGTCATGGAGATGATTATCAGAGAAGGGGGGGAAGAGCACCTACAGAGGAATCAGTTTATACACGACAACCAGCATGATTTCAGGGAAGTGAAATCATGTGTCACAAACCTACTGGTCTTTTACGACAAGGTGACGGAAATAAGACAGAGAGAGAGAGAGAGAGAGAGAGAGAGAGAGAGAGAGAGAGAGAGAGAGAGAGAGAGAGACGGAGAGAGAGAGAGAGAGAGAGAGAGAGAGAGAGAGAGAGAGAGAGAGAGAGAGAGAGAGAGAGAGAGAGAGAGAGGTGGGTAGATTGTATTTTCTTGGACTGCAGGAAGGCTTTCGACGCAGTTCCACACAAGATAGTGCAAAAGTTACATGATCAGGCAAGTATAACAGGAAAGGCACTGCACTGGATCAAAGAATACCTGATAGGAAGTATTACAAAAAAGTAATTTTTAAAAGATGGTATTAAGAGAGATGATAAGATTTACTTCTTTTGTAATAAAGAGTTCGGGATACATAAATACACACATTAATAAATTAATCTTTAATATATAAAAATCAACTATCTTTGGTCTAGAGGTATTTGAACTATGATATAATAATAATATGTACATGTTACTATAATAAATTATAATTAGCATTACTAAAATAATAAATAATTCATAACCCTACACAGGGTACAACTCTTGACACTACTGTGTCACTATATATATATATATATATCTATGCTAAAATAATAAATTATAAATAACATTTGTATAATAATAAATTACAATCAACTGCTTCTCACGACACGAGGCCAGTCACACGATACTATTCAGTGTACACTACAACCAGGCCATCTTCAGTGTCCCACGACACCCTTTTCATCTCAGTGTTCCACTACGGTCCTGTGCATATCTCAGTGTTCCACTCCATCATACGTTCCTAAGTGTCACACTACGGTCCTGGCCCAGTTCAGTGTAACACTCCAACCTTTTCTTCATGTAATGTCCCACCAAACAGCATCTGATGATTCCGGCCCACAGTTGATCAACGTAGACGGTGAGTCCACAGACATCACCGGTAGTCCAGTAAATCCTCTCCAAAGGCGGTTGACACACCGCTAGCCGAACACCATGCTGCAAGCTCACTGAATGCGGCCGTCAAGTAACTGAGGCCAACAGACTCAGTGAGCTGCGGTGAGCGGTTCTTCTAACGCCAGTAGATAGGTACGATTCGGTGGTCAGGTACCTACTGCATAGACGTGTACCCTGAGGAGTTCAGGTACTTAATGTTGAAGCCAGTAGACGTGTACCCTTAGGTGTGCAGGTACCTACTGCTTAGGTGCGTATCCTGAGGCGCTCAGGTACATACTGTTACTAAAGCCAGTAGACTGTACCCTTAGGTGGTCAGGTACCTACTGTTTAGATGTGCACCGTGAGGCACTCAGGCTCTTACTGCTCTAAGGCCGGCTCAGCAGTCCCCACATTGGGTTTGATGACGTACCCAGTGGTACTGCCGGCCGGCAGGTTAACTATTTAACCGCTAGTTTGGCAGGGGGCCGCAACAGGAAGGCAACAACGAGTCTTGGTACATGTCCAGGTGTCAGCGTGGGCGCCTATGAGGAGCGGGGTGCCACAGGGGCCAGTCCAAAGACTAGTTCCGTTTCTGGTATACGTGAATTACATGACGGAACGAAACGAATAGATTCAGAAGTGTACTTGTTTGCAGACGATGTTAAGCTAATGAGGAGAATTCAATCGAATGAGGATCAGGCATGACTACAAAGGGATCTAGACAGGTTGTATAATATTTCCAGCAACTAGCTTTTGGAGTTTAACGCCACCCGGTGCAAAGTCTTAAAGATTGTGGAAGGATAAAGAAGACCGCAAACAGAGTACAGGCCAAAGAATGAAACCTCACTCAAAGAAAATGAATCTTTGATTGAGTATAATACCGAACACATTTCCTGAGGCGCACATCAACCAAATAACTGGTGCAGCTTATGGGCGATTGGCAAACCTAAGATTAGCGTTCCAACGCCTCAGAAAGGAATCGTTCGAGACTCTGTACACCGAGGTACGTCAGGACCTTATTGGAGTATGCAGCACTTGTTTGGAGCCCACGTCTATTCAAGCACGTCCAGAAATTGGAGAAAGTGCAATTTTTTTAAGCAAGACTAGTCCCAGGGCTAAGGGGCACAGTGGGCGCCTGTGACGAGTGGGGTCCCACAGGGTTCAGTCCTAGGACCAGTGCTATTTTTGGTATATGTGAATGACATGATGGAAAGGATAGACTCAGAAGTGTCCTTGTTCGTAGATGATGTGAAGTTAATGAGGAGAATTAAATCAGATAAGGATCAGGCGGGTCTGCAAAGAGACCTGGACAGCTGGAGACGTGGTCCAGGAACTGGCTTCTCGAATTCAACCCTGCCAAATGCAGAGTCATGAAGATTGGGGAAGGGCAAAGAAAACCGCAGACAGAGTATAGGATAGGTGGACAAAGACTGCAATCTTCACTCAAGGAGAAAGACATTGGGGTGAACATAACACCGAGCACATCTCCGGAAGCACATATCAACCTGATAACTGCTGCAGCATATGGACGCCTGGCAAACCTGAGATTAGTATTCCGATACCTAAGTAGGGAATCTTTCAAGACACTGTACACCGTGTACGTCAGGCCCATACTAGAGTATGCAGCACCAGTTTGGAACCTGCACCGGGTCAAGCACGTTAAGAAATTAGAGAAAGTGCAAAGGTTTGCTACAAGGTTAGTTCCAGAGATAAGGGAAATGTCCTATTAAGAAAGGTTAAGGGAAATCGGCCTGAAGACACTGGAGGACAGGAGGGATAGGGGAGACATGATAACGACATACAAAATACTGCGTGGAATAGAAAAGGTGGACAGAGACAAGATGTTCCAAAGAGGGGACACAGAAAGAAGGGGTCACTCTTGGAAGTTGAAGACTCAGACGAGTCACAGGGATGTTAAGAAGTATTTCTTCAGTTATAGAGTTGTCATGAAGTGGAATAGTCTAGCAAGTGATGTAGTGGAGGCAGGAACCATATATAGCTTTAAGACGAGGCATGATAAAGCTTACGGAGCAGACAGAGAGAGAGGACCTAGCAGCGATCAGTGAAGAGGCGGGGCCAGGAGCTGAGTCTCGACCCCTGCAACCAAAATTAGGTGAGTAGAATTAGGTGAGTACACACACACACACACACACACACACACGCCAAATCTGACCCGAAACTGTTGTACAGCCACATCAGGAGGAAAACAACAGTCAAGGACCAGGTAATCAGGCAAAGGAAGGAAGGAGGAGAGACAACAAGAAATGACCGTGAAGTATGTGAAGAACTCAACAAGAGATTCAAAGAAGTGTTCACAGAGGAGACAGAAGGGACTCCAGAAAGACGGAGAGGTGGGGCACACCACCAAGTGCTGGACACAGTGCACACAACCGAGGAAGAAGTGAAGAGGCTTCTGAGTGAGCTAGATACCTCAAAGGCAATGGGGCCAGATAACATCTCCCCATGGGTATTGAGAGAGGGAGCAGAGGCGCTATGTGTACCCCTAACAACAATATTCAATACATCTATCGAAACAGGGAGATTGCCTGAGGCATGGAAGACAGCAAATGTAGTCCCAATCTTTAAAAAAGGAGACAGACATGAAGCATTAAACTACAGACCAGTGTCACTGACATGTATAGTATGCAAAATCATGGAGAAGATTATCAGGAGAAGAGTGGTGGAACACCTAGAAAGGAACGATCTCATCAACAGCAGCCAACATGGTTTCAGGGACGGGAAATCCTGTGTCACAAACCTACTGGAGTTCTATGACATGGTGACAGCAGTAAGACAAGAGAGAGAGGGGTGGGTGGATTGCATTTTCTTGGACTGCAAGAAGGCGTTTGACACAGTTCCACACAAGAGATTGGTGCAAAAACTGGAGGACCAAGCAGGGATAACAGGGAAGGCACTTCAATGGATCAGGGAATACTTGTCAGGAAGACAGCAGCGAGCCATGGTACGTGGCGAGGTGTCAGAGTGGGCACCTGTGACCAGCGGGGTCCCGCAGGGGTCAGTCCTAGGACCAGTGCTGTTTCTGGTATTTGTGAACGACATGACGGAAGGAATAGACTCTGAGGTGTCCCTGTTTGCAGATGACGTGAAGTTGATGAGAAGAATTCACTCGATCGAAGACCAGGCAGAACTACAAAGGGATCTGGACAGGCTGCAGACCTGGTCCAGCAATTGGCTCCTGGAGTTCAATCCCACCAAGTGCAAAGTCATGAAGATTGGGGAAGGGCAAAGAAGGCCGCAGACGGAGTACAGTCTAGGGGGTCAGAGACTACAAACCTCACTCAAGGAAAAAGATCTTGGTGTGAGTATAACACCAGGCACATCTCCTGAAGCGCACATCAACCAAATAACTGCTGCAGCATATGGGCGCCTAGCAAACCTCAGAACAGCATTCCGACATCTTAATAAGGAATCATTCAGGACCCTGTACACCGTGTACGTTAGGCCCATATTGGAGTATGCGGCACCAGTTTGGAACCCACACCTAGCCAAGCACGTGAAGAAACTAGAGAAAGTGCAAAGGTTTGCAACAAGACTAGTCCCAGAGCTAAGAGGTATGTCCTACGAGGAGAGGTTAAGGGAAATCAACCTGACGACACTGGAGGACAGGAGAGATAGGGGGGACATGATAACGACATACAAAATACTGAGAGGAATTGACAAGGTGGACAAAGACAGGATGTTCCAGAGATTGGACACAGTAACAAGGGGACACAGTTGGAAGCTGAAGACACAGATGAATCACAGGGATGTTAGGAAGTATTTCTTCAGCCACAGAGTAGTCAGGAAGTGGAATAGTTTGGGAAGCGATGTAGTGGAGGCAGGATCCATACATAGCTTTAAGCAGAGGTATGATAAAGCTCACGGCTCAGGGAGAGTGACCTAGTAGCGATCAGTGAAGAGGCGGGGCCAGGAGCTCGGACTCGACCCCCGCAACATCAACTAGGTGAGTACACAGTAACAAGGGGACACAGTTGGAAGTTGAAGACACAGATGAATCACAGGGATATTCGGAAGTATTTCTTCAGCCACAGAGTAGTCAGGAAGTGGAATAGTTTGGGAAGCGAAGTAGTGGAGGCAGGATCCATACATAGCTTTAAGCAGAGGTATGATAAAGCTCACGGCACAGGGAGAGTGACCTAGTAGCGACCAGTGAAGAGGCGGGGCCAGGAGTTTGGACGCGACCCCTGCAACCTCAACTAGGTGAGTACAACTAGGTGAGTGAGTACACACACACACAAAAAAAAAACACACATACACACACACACACACACAGGGCAAAATCAGTGTTTATCCATGGGCTTCAGGAGAGAGAGGAAAGGACACACTGAAAGGCGGCAGGAAGAAAGAAAGGAGATTGAGAAAATCATCACGGAAATAGGTGAAGAAGATATGGACGAGACTGTAAATTTTCAGAGAATAGGGGGGTACTCGAAGGGGAGAAACCGACCGATCAAGCTGATTCTCAGGACGGAAACAGTGCGGAACAGGATCCTCCAAGAGAAACCACGGTTGAAATACTTGGAAGAGTACAAGAGGGTGTTCCTAGACAGAGACAGAACACAAACAGAACGACAACAGCTGAGGGAGAGGACAAAAAAGCAAAAGGAGCTAGGAAAGGAGACAAGGATGGAACCAGCAGAGGTCAGTCAGAGCAGAACAGAGCAGCAAGGGCAAGCACACACACAACTATTCTCAGAACCCCACAACCTATCACACCATCCCAACACACACTACAATCCATACCTACAGCTTCCACCCAACACCGAGCTATAGAATCCCACAGTATGCTACCAGGTCTCCCACCCTCACAGGCCCCCCAAACCACAGTGAAAGGAAACTGAAGGTATAGTACACAAACGCTGATGGAATAACAAATAAGTGGGAGGAGTGGCACGAAAGAGTCAAAGAGGCATCACCGGACTTCATAGCTCTCACAGAAACCAAGCTTACAAGTATGATAACAGATGCCATCTTTCCAACGGGATACCAGATCCTGAGGAAAGACAGAGGGAACAGGGGAGGGGGGGTGGAGGAGTGGCATTGCTGATCAAAAACCGATGGAATTTTGATGAGCTGGAGAGAGGAGACAGCGGAGAAGCAAGTGATTACATAGCGGGAACATTTCACTCTGGAGGTCCCAAGGTGGTAATAGCAGTGATGTATAACCCACCACAGAACAGCAGGAGGCCAAGGCAAGAGTACGACGAGAGCAATAGAGCAATGGTTGACACACTGGCTGCAGTGGCCAGAAGAGCTCATGCATGCAGGGCAAACCTCCTGATCATGGGTGACTTTAATCACAAGGAGATCGATTGGGAGAACTTGGAGCCACATGGGGGCCAAGATATATGGAGGGCTAAGATGATGGAGGTGGTACTGGAAAACTTCATGTACCAACACGTAAGGAACACTACAAGAGACAGAGGAGAGGATGAACCAGCAAGACTGGACTTAGTATTCACATTGAGTAGTGCAGATATCGAGGACGTCACATATGAAAGACCCCTTGGAGCCAGCGATCATGTAGTTTTAAGCTTCAAATACACAGTAGAGCTACAAGTGGAGGGAGAAGCAGGAAGGCCAGGACGAATGAAGCCGAACTACAAGAAAGGGGACTACATGAGAATGAGGAACTTCCTGAACGGGGTTCAGTGGGACAGAGAACTGGCAGGGAAGCCAGTTAATGAGATGATGGAATATGTAGCAACAATATGCAAGGAGGCTGAGGAGAGGTTTGTACCCAAGGGTAACAGGAATAATGAAAAAGCCAGGATGAGCCCATGGTTCACCCAAAGGTGCAGGGAGGCAAAAACCAAGTGTGCTAGGGAATGGAAGAAATATAGAAGGCAAAGGACCCAGGAGAATAAGGAGAGCAGTCGTAGAACCAGAAACGAATATGCACAGATAAGAAGGGAGGCACAAAGACAATATGAAAACGACATAGCAGCGAAAGCCAAATCTTACCCGAAACTGTTATACAGCCACATCAGGAGGAAAACAACAGTCAAGGGCCAGGTAATCAGGCTAAGGAAGGAAGGAGGAGAGACAACAAGAAATGACTGTGAAGTATGTGAGGAACTCAACAAGAGATTCAAAAAAGTATTCACAGAGGAGACAGAAGGGGCTCCAGAAAGACGGAGAGGTGGGGAACACCACCAAGTGCTGGACACAGTGCACACAACCGAGGAAGAAGTGAAGAGGCTTCTGAGTGAGCTAGATACCTCAAAGGCAATTGGGCCAGATAACATCTCCCCATGGGTCCTGAGAGAGGGAGCAGAGGCGCTATGTGTACCCCTAACAACAATATTCAATACATCTATCGAAACAGGGAGATTGCCTGAGGCATGGAAGACAGCGAATGTAGTCCCAATCTTTAAAAAAGGAGACAGAGATGAAGCACTAAACTACAGACCAGTGTCACTGACATGTATAGGATGCAAAATCATGGAGAAGATTATCAGGAGAAGAGTGGTGGAACACCTAGAAAGGAATGATCTCATCAACAGCAGCCAACATGGTTTTAGGGACAGGAAGTCCTGTGTCACAAACCTTCTGGAATTCTATGACATGGTGACAGCAGTAAGACAAGAGAGGGAGGGGTGGGTGTATTGCATATTTTTGGACTGCAAGAAGGCGTTTGACACAGTTCCTCACAAGAGATTGGTGCAAAAACTGGAGGACCAAGCAGGGACAACAGGGAAGGCACTACAATGGATCAGGGAATACTTGTCAGGAAGACAGCAGCGAGTCATGGTACGTGGCGAGGTGTCAGAGTGGGCACCTGTGACCAGCGGGGTCCCACAGGGGTCAGTCCAAGGACCAGTGCTGTTTCTGGTATTTGTGAACGACATGACGGAAGGAATAGACTCTGCGGTGTCCCTGTTTGCAAATGACGTGAAGTTGATGAGAAGAATTCACTCGATCGAAGACCAGGCAGAACTACAAAGGGATCTGGGCAGGCTGCAGACCTGGTCCTGCAATTGTCTCCTGGAGTTCAATCCCACCAAGTGCAAAGTCATGAACATTGCAGAAGGGCAAAGAAGACCGCAGACGGAGTACAGTCTAGGGGGCCAGAGACTACAAACCTCACTCAAGGAAAAAGAACTTGGGGTGAGTATAACACCAGGCACATCTCCTGAAGCGCACATCAAACAAATAACGGCTGCAGCATATGGGCGCCTAGCAAACCTCGGAACAGCATTCCGACATCTTAATAAGGAATCATTCAGGACCCTGTACACCGTGTACGTTAGGCCCATATTAGAGTATGCGGCACCAGTTTGGAACGCACACCTAGCCAAGCACGTAAAGAAACTAGAGAAAGTGCAAAGGTTTGCAACAAGACCAGTCCCAGAGCTAAGAGGTATGTCCTACGAAGAGAGGTTAAGAGAAATCAACCTGACGACACTGGAGGACAGGAGAGATAGGGGGGACATGATAACGACATACAAAATACTGAGAGGAAATGCCAGGGTGGACAAAGACAGGATGTTCCAGAGATGGGACACAGCAACAAGGGGACACAGTTGGAAGTTGAAGACACAGATGAATCACAGGGATGTTAGGAAATATTTCTTCAGCCACAGACTAGTCAGGAAGTGGAATAGTTTGGGAAGCGATATAGTCGAGGCAGCTTTAAGCAGAGGTATGATAAAGCTCAAGGTTCAGGGAGAGTGACCTAGTAGCGACCAGTGAAGAGGCAGGGGCAGGAGCTTGAACTCGACCCCTGCAACCTCAACTAGGTGAGTACAACTAGGTGAGTACACACACATCATAGCCCATGACTTCATAGCACATGACGGAAGGAACAGATGATGTAGATGATGTGAAGTTGATGAGAAAAGTTCAGTCGGACGAGGACCAGGAAGAACTATAAAGGGATCTGGACAGGCTGCAGACCTGGACACGAGGACCAGGAAGAACTATAAAGGGATCTGGACAGGCTGCAGACCTGGACACGAGGACCAGGAAGAACTATAAAGGGATCTGGACAGGCTGCAGACCTGGACACGAGGACCAGGAAGAACTATAAAGGGATCTGGACAGGCTGCAGACCTGGACACGAGGACCAGGAAGAACTATAAAGGGATCTGGACAGGCTGCAGACCTGGACCAGCAAATGGCTCCTGAAGTTCAACCCCACCATGTGCTAAGGCATGATGATTGGGGAAGGGCAAAGAAGACCGCAGATGGAGTACAGTATAGAGGGGCTATAGACTACAAACCTCACTCAAGGAAAAGGATCTTGGGTGAGTATAACACCAGGCACATCTCCTGAGGTGCACATCAACCAAATAGCTGCTGCAGCATATGGGCGCCTAGCAAACCTCAGAATAGTATTTCGACATCTTAATAAGGAATCGTTCAGGACCCTGTACACCGTGCTAAGAGGCATGTTCTACTGGGTCTTCCTGGTAGTGAGCCTCACAGCACCAGGCTAGAGCACACCCTCACCCACGTAGTCTACACAGGACGAGGCGAGGATGGTATTACCACCTTCCTCTGCCCTCCTCCTCGCCCATCTTAACCTAACAGCTATATATATTTCTCCTTTGTTTTGATATATCATGTAATAAAGCCGTGCAGGTTAAAAATCGTAATAAAAGGTCTCAATTTTGCTGTATGTTATATGTGACATATTGTTTACCAACCATATTAAAATATACATTATAAGCACATATATTATTAACTAAATGAACTCACAGAGCTCAGTGATTCAGGTCTATAATGAACACAAATTTACATCACAAATGCACTGTGGTATTTAAGATTTTTTTTAAAGCTGACGAGAATGAAGAATTAGGTACCTAGTGCTAGGCTGAAGGGCTGAACTTGTCTTCTAATTCTTCATTCTAGTGTTTTTTGCCCATGTATTGTACTGATTAAATGCCACTGGTGGGCGAATTGTCTACATATTAAAGATATTCAGTTACTGCAGCTGTATCTAATTTTGCATCTTATTGGTATTGTATTCTACTGAAGTTACGATACTTACGAGGATGCTGGTGACGATCAGTGTTTTATTCTGAAGACTTTCCACAATGCCTTGCTGCACCTCGCTGTAGGACCTGGTGTAGTTGGCACCGTTGGTCGGGTCCCACCTCAATACAACAAAACGGTTTAGTTATTTATTATCAACCTCTAAAACATGTTTTTTATATATATATATTTTATTTAAAAACTTTACAGCTTAATATTAAATAAAAAGATATAAAATGGGTACAGTAGGATCCTCAGTCCTACACAACATACACTAACAATCCTACAGAACATACACTAACAATCCTACAGAACATACACTAACAATCCTACACAACATACACTAACAATCCTACACAACATACACTAACAATCCTACACAACATACACTAACAATCCTACACAACATAACTAACAATCCTACACAACATAACTAACAATCCTACACAACATACACTAACAATCCTACACAACATACACTAACAATCCTACACAACATACACTAACAATCCTACACAACATACACTAACAATCTACACAACATACACTAACAATCCTACAGAACATACACTAACAATCCTACAGAACATACACTAACAATCCTACACAACATACACTAACAATCCTACACAACATACACTAACAATCCTACACAACATACACTAACAATCCTACACAACATACACTAACAATCCTACACAACATACACTAACAATCCTACACAACATACACTAACAATCCTACACAACATACACTAACAATCCTACACAACATACACTAACAATCCTACACAACATACACTAACAATCCTACACAACATACACTAACAATCCTACACAACATACACTAACAATCCTACACAACATACACTAACAATCCTACACAACATACACTAACAATCCTACACAACATACACTAACAATCCTACACAACATACACTAACAATCCTACACAACATACACTAACAATCCTACACAACATACACTAACAATCCTACACAACATACACTAACAATCCTACACAACATACACTAACAATCCTACACAACATACACTAACAATCCTACACAACATACACTAACAATCCTACACAACATACACTAACAATCCTACACAACATACACTAACAATCCTACACAACATACACTAACAATCCTACACAACATACACTAACAATCCTACACAACATACACTAACAATCCTACACAACATACACTAACAATCCTACACAACATTGTCATTGACATAAAAGAGGTTACCCATATACACTCACAAATTTTTCCATATAACATACTATAATATAAACAATATAAACTATATAACTATATAAACTATATAAAATATAAACTATATAAACCTTTCAGATTTGTATAGTTAACATACTATGACTTACATATGACAAAGGTTCACAACCTTCACAGTAGATAATCAGAGGAATGACCTACATCACAATCTCAGTTAAAAAAAAATAAAATACATGCACTTCCCAAAATTAACCCCTATACAATAAGAATTACCTAAAAACATACATACGTGCCTCACTACAATCCCTCTTCAATCATTGAAAAAAAAATGAAAATCCTAAGCCTCACACTTATACTAAATAAATATTAATAAATATTAGTAAATATTAATACAGCCTCTTCCACCTGCTGAGCACATTATATAAAGTAAGAGACTAAACCATACTCTCCCATTACAAATTTTTAACGAGGCATTACAAATTTATGGAAGTCATTAGCGTTCCATCTCTCATCAACTGGATGAGCACATTATATAATGCTAAAATAAAGTCAGTACACTCGCTAAAAAACCGAACACTAAACACAAACAACATAATTTAAATAACCTCTCATTGCGATACGATTATCGCACATGAAATATGCCCAATAAAGGCTATAAACGCACACTCTACAGAAGCCCTAAAGCTCTTCAAGGTCTTACACCTATAATCTTGACACCATTCACACTAAAAAAGGCCTGAGCTTGCTACCATCTGCAGCTCATAAGACTGTCACCCCACGAGCCCCTTTGGGGCGGGGCAGATGGCAGACCAGAGGCCTAGCTTCTCCCTACGAGCCCCGTGAGGGCGGGGAATGTGGCTAGGCCTGGGGACACTTGGTCCCAAAGATGAGGAGATACTTGTACCTCCTCTCATGGGAGACTTAGGTCTCGAGACACTCCCCATATAGGGAGCC
Source organism: Cherax quadricarinatus (assembly GCF_038502225.1). NCBI lineage: Eukaryota > Metazoa > Arthropoda > Malacostraca > Decapoda > Parastacidae > Cherax > Cherax quadricarinatus. Next base: position 37,716,764 of record NC_091319.1, read on the forward strand.
AAGGCCGGGTCACCACTACTTAGAAAAGACCCGGGCCGGGAGAATACCGGCGAATAAAAAAAAAAAAAAAAAACATTCACACTTAATACATGAAGAAGGTCATGACGACCCTGACACATCAAACACAGAATTCTCCATTCGTTACTACGTAATTACTTGATATCACCTTTGCTTTGTGTGCCCACTTGCATGCTACATACACTTCTGCCACACATCTACACCTTCTATACCCACATACACCTCACTCTCACCCCTCCCCAGGAGGCGACCCCGCTGTGTCCCCCTGAATTCCCCCTTCTCGTATGTAATCCCCAACCCCCCCCCCTTACTCACTCAGCCCAAGTCGTAGATTCATGAGAAACCCTAACGTTAACATTCTATACCATTTCCGAAAAATCCTTCTCCCACCTCCTCCCATACAGTTCTCTATTACAACAGTACCCGCCTCCGCACCTCACAATCCCCCCTCCCCCTCATCACCCACGATATATATATATAATCCACTATTATATAATCCAAAGCTCTTATAACACTCTCATCGAACCCTCCCACATCTAGGCTTGGTGCACGCAGAACCGACACCCCTCGGCCCCCACCCCCTGTACAACCCTACTTAACCAATACCTAACACCCTCCAGTCCCCCACAAAAGTATACTGCATGGAACGCCGTCTCATCCTCCCCACAGATTCCACACCTTCCGCCCACAATTACCCCTCTGGTTTTTAGTACCTCCCCCGACGGTAGTATGCCATGCAGAAAACGATACGTTACCTCCCTTACCCTAGGCTTTAACTTCAACTTGCTAAACCTATACCAAATACTCTTCCATGCGTACATGGGGAACAATCCCTCAACTGGTACAACAATCCTTTCTGCAAGCAGCTTACACAAAACCCCTACTCGAATTTTCCTGGGTTCTCTAACCAACATCAAAGCCGTCAAAACAGTTTCACATTCCCTCAACTCCACACCATCATACAACTTACCCAATCTATCATGTACTTTTCCCAGCTGCCCTCCACTCACACCTTCGCGCAAAACCTCCCATTTAAGAAACACACATTTAATCCTCCTTCTCAGATCCATCAACCCCAACCCACCCTGGCGCACAGGTAACATTACAACCTCTCTCCTCAGCCAATCGCACCTTGAACCCCACAAAAAGTTAAACACTCGTCTCAGAATTCCCACAATCGCCGTCCCTGTTAATGGGAACACGGCTGCTACGTGCCAAACCTTACTATACAATAATACATTTATAACAATCACTCGTTGTACGAGAGTCAGATGATGAGGTCGCAATGCACCCAGACGCCCCTGAATCATTTCTATTAATCTATTCGAGTTTTCCTCTCGAGCAGCGTCCAAGTCATCCTTATAGGTGATACCACAAATTTTTAAAGACACCGTTTGTTTCCTCACAACGTTACATCTCCCTCCCCCCTCCACCCAATTACCCAACCCCATGATCATTGACTTCTCTCTGTTTACCTGCATCCCTGTTGCATTTCCGAACTGTTGCACAACATCCAAAACACCCAACGCCATCCCCTCTCGAACCAGGACTGTTGTATCGTCTATATATCCTATTATTCCAGGCCACACTTTCCCGACCTCCCCCACACCTCCACTCGTGTCACATACACAACTTTCAACCATTCTATAGAAGGGGTCCTGAATGCACGCAAACAACATTTGTGACATGGGACACCCTTGCCTAAGTCCCCTACCCATTACAATCTCCTCCCCCAAGCATCCATTAATCTGTACCCTCATCTTAGCTCCATTATACAACGTGGTTACCCAATTAACTATTTCTTCCCCATAACCCTGCCTCCTAAGCATAGCTTCCAATGCTCCCCTTTCCACCCTGTCATAGACCCCCTGCCAGTCTAAGGCCAACAACGCCGCCCTCCCTCCCCCCCCCTCTTTTGACTTCACAAAACTTCTCAGTATTCCATGACCCTCAATCATCGACCTTCCAGGCAAACCATACTGCGTTTTCGAAACCACTCTCCCTACCACACATTTAAACCGATTAACCAAGACATAACAGAGATATGGCACGGTACTCCTTGAGGGTGTGCTGCCCCTTACCCTTCTGGACCAACACTACAACTGCTGTTGCTTGTTTGTCCCCCATCACACCCTTCTCCTTCATCTGATTAAATAACCTACCCATGAAACCCCTTATCACCTCCCAATGTTGGAGATAAAATTCAGCCGGGAGACCGTCTATTCCCGGTGCTTTGCCCTTCCTCATTCCCCTTAAAGCCAACTCTATTTCCTCTTCCGTTATTAACCCCCCCTAAAGCCTTTCTATCACTATTCCCTAAATTACACGTCACATACTCACACACCTTCTCTAAATCCACATTCCACACCTTCCCACTTGTCCAATACCCTTCATACCATTTATCCGCATACGCACACATTCCTTTCGTAGTTAGTATCTCCTGACCCATTCTATAACCCCCCGCCATCTCATGTACTTTTAACCTCGGAATAGCTGTAACCCGCTGTCTTTGTTTTTGACGTCGCAACACACACGCCGATGGCTTGTCTCCCCAAAGCACCTCCTCTACCCCTGCCTGCACCCTTACTGCTTGAAACCTCTCATTTTGTAACTCCCTCAGTCTCCCCTTGACCTCGACAATTTCATCCATAGGATAGTTGCCCCCCACAGCCCCCTTCCCATAACAGCCCCTTAACCTGTCCTCTAAATAATTTGAAAGGCCATATTTTAAATCATTTATACGTTTGCCCACCCCCACATAATATTTCGTAATCCTTTCCTTGGCTACACAATCCCACCATTGTACGACATCTTCCACTCCCTGTGCCTCCTCGCTAAGCTCCTTCCATAGGACAGAAAATCCCGCTAAGCCCTCCTCATCACTCAATGCACTTATATTTAATTTCCAGTAACTCCTGTATATTTCCACAAGCTCCTCCCTCCCAACCTCCACCAACACTGCTCTATGATCCGACTATGCTACTTCTACAGTTTTGAAAGATCTCACTACAACCCCTTGAGAAAGATACACTCTATCTAACCTCGCTGCATACCCTCTCCTAACAAATGTATGCTCTGTCTCCCACGCCCCCCCCCTCGAATGCGTCCCTTAACCTAATATCCCTCAATAAATCTCGTAGGGCCACCGACACATAACCTGCCCCTTTCGGTTCCACATCAGCCCTCCTAATGATGCAGTTCCAATCACCTCCTACTATTGCCACCTCCGGTAATGCACGGAAAAAAAGCACAAGGTCTTCACACACAAACTCCTGCTTCACCTGTACGTTATTCTCTGCAGGCGCATATACGCTAATGAAAGCCACACGTTTTCCCATCCACAAACCATCTACGCGCAACACCCTCCCCCCTTCCTCCCCCACTTCTCTGCAAAACAAACGGGCTCGCCTCCCTAGTTAATATACCCACCCTTCCTTTCAAACGGGCAGATGGCAGGGTTACCACCCGAAACCCCTCCATCTCCAACACCCTACCCTCCTTAAAATTATACTCCTGAAGGAACACAACATCCACTCTAAATTTATTCAGAAACATTCGAAACCATTCTCTCTTTACACTATTACACAAACCATTAACGTTTACTGTCATACACCGGAGGCCTATTAAAGTTTCCACCCCTGCCTCCTCTCTTCACTCTTCCGATGGGCACCAAAACGTGTGGGACCACTTGTCACCTGCACACTTCCCTCTCTCTCTCTCCCCCCCCCTTCTTTTGGTGCCTCCTGTCATGACCACCACTACCTTCACCTTCTACCCATATTTGCTTCCCAGTCCGCTGCGCTGGCGTTAGGACATCATCTGAATCCGACGCAGCGGCTCTCTTTCTTGTGACAGGCGCATCCTCCATGGCTTGGTCTGGGGATGCCTCACAATGTACCTCAACCTCCACTGTACACAGTGGCAATGATCTCGGTGACACCTCAGTCACGCTGTCACTCCCGTCGTCCGAATAGTTCTGTTGTTGATGCACCACAGCCTTCAACTCGTCTTCTACCACCTTTCCAGGAGCAGCCACCTCCTCAGGCGGTGACAAGGACTTCAGAACCTCGGCTAATTCCCCCTCAATTTCCAGCACTTCCTCCTGTACTTTTTGCTCAACCCGATCCACTGGAAGTGTCACTGGGCCAGGTAACTGGTCAAGGGCCTCACCCTCTCCCCCAGCCTTATGCGCCTCATCCACTATCTCGCTCCATAGACGACCACGCCCTCCTTCACGTCGTTGATCATCACCTGCTTCCCCCGGTGTAGAAGCGGATGTCTCCGCCCCTGGGCCAGGAGCTCGTTGCCGCTTCCCACACTCCGCCGCTATGTGATTATATTCCCCACATAGTCGGCATGTACGCCTTTGCCCGGCGTATAACACCATGACCTGTGTCTTGAATTCCTTTAGGTACACGTAAGACGGTATGAGGTGTCGCAATGTCATTTTTAGGTTAAAAGTGCCCTCCGGCATACCTGTGTAGGCACCCGTCACCCACTTACCATGCTGGGCCAAATGAACAGTTCCGTATTCCTCAAAAAGTTTTCTGATATCTGTCTCATCAGCCTCAAAGGGGACATTATGCAGTTTAATCCATGTATAATGTCTGGATACATCGATCATCCTCACACGCACAGCTGGTGTTGCATCAAGACTTACGTCCGGTAAACGGTTGACCAACGACTCATAAACCGTTGCTGAGAGCAGTTTCACAAAAAATCTACGTGCTCCGTTCAATGCTACTCCGTACAACTGGCCATCCTGAATGCCATACGTGTCTCTGATGATTTTAGGTAGTAATACCTGGGCTGAAGCTGGCGTTATTGCCCCACTGAGAAGTTCAACGCCGACAGTGTTGATCCTGCGTCTATAACTGAACGCCATGTTGACTAATGGTAGTTCTCCTGGGCTGACGACAGAGGCGCGACAAGCACCACCTCCCACTACTGCAGTCAGGGAACTGAAGTGCGTTTGCGCAGGAGGTCTACACGGCCCAAGAGCGATGCAGACAATGTAAAACATGTTTTACAGAGAATATGGCATGAAAACTGAGAGTAATTATATACACTTTCCTCTACATTAAGTCATATCCTCTGAGTTTCAATAAAGAGGCAAGAGTAACTCTAGCATATTTATAAAAGAAACCATAACCAGTACAAGACCTGAACCGTATAAAACATAATGGTCATATATTGCTATGGTAATCTTTAATATGCAAAGCTGACTATGGCTTTGATAATATATATCAGGAATGTTCTGTCTGTGTGGTATATCATCCTTTCCAGGAGGAGTGTACGACCACTCCCTCAAGCAGAATTTGTTCATCACCACCTGGATGGGTCGATTTCCCATAATACATATATCTTATATGCTGAAACAGCACATTGTCCAGAACAGTAATAACACCTACATATTTTTGCTGTTCAGTCACTGAACCTTGTGAACAAAAAGGGTTCAATACCAAGACCTTGTGAACTACAAAGTACAGTCACTAAACCTTGCGAATAACAAGGCTTCAGTCCTTAAACATTGTGAACATCAAGGGTACGGTCCCTAAACATTACGAACAACGAGGGTTCAGTCCCTAAACATTGCGAGCAACAAAGGTTCGGTCCCTAAACATTGCGAACAACAAGGGTTCGGTCCCTAAACAATGTGAACAACGAAGGTTCGGTTCCTAAACAATGTGAAAAACAAGGGTACAGTCCCTAAACATCGTGAACATCGAGAGTTCAGTCACTGAACCATTTATAAAGCAACATGTGCTTGATTCTCATTCTTATTCCTCCCCATTTATCCAAATACTCCAATCCTCTTCCATTGGGCAAGTGTTCATTTTAAACTCTCAGTGTGTATAAAATATAGGATATACGCACTTGTCAGTGCTCAGTAATAACCCACACAGAGACAGAAACTCAGAAGATTATTTGGTTTGTATATTTGATCTTTTGTGATCCTCTTCAGCCCAAGAAGATCCCAGAAGGAGGTCAAAATATATAGACCAATTAATCTTCTGTGTCTCTGTCTCCACGTGGGTTATTACTGAGCATACCTTACTGATGATGATGACAGATGATGATGACAGATGATGATGACAGATGACGGATGACAGATGACCGATGATGACAGATGACAGATGATCATGACAGATGATAATGACAGATGACCGATGATAATGACATATGACAGATGATAATGACACATGTCAGATGATAATGACATTTGACAGATGATAATGACAGATGACAGATGATGAAGACAGATGACAGATGAAGACAAATAACAGATGATGAAGACAGATGACAGATGATAATGGCAGATGACAGATGATAATGACGAATGACAGATGATAATGACGGATGACAGATGATAATGACAGATGACAAATGATGATGACCTTGCTTAAGAAATCTCAACCTTGTTCTACAACTGAAGTCAAATGTAAAACTGTGTCATGGTATCTAAACATTATATATATATATATATATATATATATATATATATATATATATATATATATATATATATATATATATATATATATATAAAATATAGGGAGGTACCACCTCTAGAACTGTTATGGGGACCCTCATCCTCAGAGAAAAGAATAAACTTGCTTCTGGGAAAACTCAAGATTCTCCCTGAAGCTGTTTAATATTAATATTAAGACAAGTAACGAAATATATTTAGATTTTTGCTAGAAGTGAGTTGAAGAAAATTTCTTGGTTTTATCACTAAAAATAAGATATCTTACTTTAAATTAGAGAAAAAAGAACTGGTAAAGAGAGAGTCTTCACAAAAAACAACAGTCGACTATTTCAAAGAAAAAAAAAGGCGTTTCTCTATTACAGGAAAAGTTGAAATATTTTTAGAAATAAAATTCTGTAGAATTAATTTTTTTTAAATAAATTGTTTTAAAAATAGACAAGTTGATAAATGGGACACCTGTGTAACATTTGGATATGTTTATTATGGAAACGTGTCCCCAGCCAGGGGCATCTTCAGTCCAGTGATGAGAAAGGTGTGGGACTTATTACCTAAAACTCCTCTTCATCTTTCACCTTCTCTGCAGTGGACTGAAGAAGCCACTGGCTGGGGAAACATTTCCAGAGTAAAAATATCCAGATGATCCACACTTCTCTCCTCAAGAACTTCTCTATTGCTGTTAGGTGATCGCACAACGTTACTGACCTGCCAACGCGGATCAGTCCTTCCTTCGTTAGTTCGACAATGTCGAGTGTCACATCACGTCGGAATCCCTCCGTGTCGAACTTGATGAGTCCAGTCAGTCCGTTCACCTGCACCTGGAGACCAAGAGACCAAACCTAGTTTTCCAGAACTCTTCAGTAGATGATAATAATTAAAAGGCTCATTAGAGAAAGCTTCAAGTTAGTAAGAAACGAACTCAGTCGTAAGAGAAAACTTTAGTACTGAAGGAGATCAGAACGTGACCTTGGATAACAGTTCACAAGAATAAGTTAATAACCTCAAGAGTCAACCAGGTTTTTATTATTATGCATTCTGTATATTACTTCCTTGTTGATTTATTAGTACGTAGAAAGTGACATACAGGGCCCAAGACATCAAGATGCCCTACTACCTGTAACAGTTAGGCATCTATATTACGAAACGTTTTGCCTACACAGTAGTCTTTTTCAGTCGAATATAGAGGAGGCAGCGGAAGCATCAGAGATATGAAGATGATGTAATCACTCTATAACCCTCGAAGAGGTAGTCAGGATTATTGACTAATTACATCAGCTTGACATCTCTACTGCTGCTGCAGCCTTGTCTCCATTAGTCTGAAGAAGTCTAATGTATAGGCGAAACGTTTCGGAATAATAATACATAAATGTTGCAGATGTGTTTCACTTATCAGGCCCGAAGATCTATGTAAAAATATGTAGATTAGGAATTTTTTTTGACCTCGAAAAGCGTAGTTAGCAGCGTGAATGACTGCTGATCTCCGGACTCCGGGAAGCTTACTCCAGGAAGCAACACACACACACACACACACACACACACACACACACACACACACACACACACACACACACACACACACACACACACACACACACACACACACACACACACACACACACACACACACACACACACACACACACACACACACACACACACCACACACACACACACACACACACACACACACACACACACACACACACACACACACACACACACACACACACACACACACACACACACACACACACACACACACACACACACACACACACACACACACACACACACACACACACACACACACACACACACACACACACACACACACACACACACATACACACACACACACACACACACACACACACACACACACACACACACACACACACACACACACACACACACACACACACACACACACACACACAACACACACACACACACACACACACACACACACACACACACACACACACACACACACACACACACACACACACACACACACACACACACACACATACACACACACACACACACACACACACACACACACACACACACACACACACACACACACACACACACACACACACTAATCAACATGTGCCTAGGACAAAATAGTAACTAACTAAACATATTAACACCTTCTTCCACACTCTGATACCTTCCCTCCACACACACACTAACACCCCCACACACACACTAACACCCACACACACACACTAACACCCCCACACACACACTAACACCCCCACACACACACTAACACCCCACACACACACTAACACCCCCACACACACACTAACACCCCCACACACACACTAACACCCCCCACACACACTAACACCCCCACACACCACTAACACCCCCACACACACACTAACACCCCCACACACACACTAACACCCCCACACACACACTAACACCCCCACAAACACAGTAACACCCCCACACACACACTAACACCCCCACACACACACTAACACCCCCGCACACCACTAACACCCCACACACCACTAACACCCCCACACACCACTAACACCCCCACACACAACTAACACCCCCACACTCAACTAACACCCCCAAACACTACTAACACCCCCACACACACACCACACTAACACCCCCACACACACACTAACACCCCCACACACACACTAACACCCCCACACACACACTAACACCCCCACACACACACTAACACCCCCACACACACACTAACACTCCCACACACACACTAACACCCCCACACACACACTAACACCCCCACACACACACTAACACACCCACACACACACTAACACCCCCACACACACACTAACACCCCCACACACACACTAACACCAACACACACACACTAACACCCCCACACACACACTAACACACCCCCACACACACACTAACACCCCCACACACACACTAACACCCCCACACACACACTAACACCCCCACACACACACTAACACCCCCACACACACACTAACACCCCCACACACACACTAACACCCCCACACCCACACTAACACCCCCCCACACACACACTAACACCCCCACACACACACTAACACCCCCACACACACACTACACACCCCCACACACACACTAACACCCCCACACACACACTAACACCCCCACACACACACTAACACCCCCACACACACACTAACACCCCCACACACACACTAACACCCCCACACACACACTAACACCCCCACACACACACTAACACCCCCACACACACACTAACACCCCCACACACACACACACTCTAACACCCCCGCACACACACTAACACCCCCACACACACACTAACACCCCCCCCACACACACACTCTAACCCCCCCACACACACACTACCACTCCCCCACACACACACTAACACCCCCACACACACACTAACACCCCCACACACACACTAACACCCCCACACACACACACCCCCACACACACACTAACACCCCCACACACACACTAACACACACACTAACACACACACTACCACTCCCCCACACACACACTACCACTCCCCCACACACACACTACCACTCCGCCACACACACACTACCACTCCCCCACACACACACTACCACTCCCCCACACACACACTACCACTCCCCCACACACACACTACCACTCCGCCACACACACACTACCACGCCGCCACACACACACTAACACACACCCCCACACACACACTAACACCCCCACACCCCACCCCCACACACACACTAACACCCCCACACACACACTAACACCCCCACACACACACTAACACCCCCACACACACACTAACACCCCCACACACACACTAACACCCCCACACACACACTAACACCCCCACACACACACTAACACCCCCACACACACACTAACACCCCCACACACACACTAACACCCCCACACACACACTAACACCCCCACACACACACTAACACCCCCACACACACACTAACACCCCCACACACACACTAACACCCCCACACACACACTAACACCCCCACACACACACTAACACCCCCACACACACACTAACACCCTTACCACACACACACTACCCCCACACACTACTAACACCCCTACACACCACTAACACCCCCTCACACCACTAGCGCCACCACATACCACTAACACCCCCACACACAACTAACACCACCACACACCACTAACACCCCACACACCACTAACACCCCCACACACCACTAACACCCCCACACACCACTAACACCCCCACACACTACTAACACCCCCACACACCACTAACACCCCTACACACACACACACACACACTAACACTCCCACACACACACACTAACACTCCCCCACACACACACTCACACTCACCCACACACACACTAACACTCCGACACACACACTACCACTCCCCCACACACACACTACCACTCCCCCACACACACTAACACCCCCACACACACACACACACACACACACACACACACACACACACACTAACACCCCCACACACACACTAACACCCCCACACACACACTAACACCCCCACACACCACTAACACCCCCACACACCACTAACACCCCACACACACACTACCACCCCACACACACACTACCACTCCCCCACACACACACTACCACACCCCCACACACACACTACCACACACCCACACACACACTACCCCCACACCCCCACCCCCCCCACACACTACTAACACCCCCACACACACACTAACACCCCCACACACACACTAACTCCGCCACACACACACTAACACCCCCACACACACACTACCACTCCCCCACACACACACTACCACTCCCCCACACACACACTACCACTCCCCCACACACACACTAACACCCCCAAACACACACTAACACCCCCACACACACACACTAACACCCTCACACACACACTAACACCCCCACACACACACTAACACCCCCACACACACACTAACACCCCCACACACACACTAACACCCCACACACACACTAACACCCCCACACACACACTAACACCCCCACACACACACTAACACCCTCACACACACACTAACACCCCCACACACACACTAACACCCCCACACACACACTAACACCCCCACACACACACTAACACCCCCACACACACACTAACACCCCCACACACACACTAACACCCCCACACACACAATACCACCCCCACACACACATTAACACTACCACACACACACTAACACCCCCACACACACACTAACACCCCCACACACACACTAACACCCCCACACACACACTAACACCCCCACACACACACTAACACACTACACACTAACACCCCCACACACACACTAACACTCCCACACACACACTAACACCCCCACACACACACTAACACCCCCACACACACCTAACACCCCCACACACACACTAACACCCCCACACACACACTAACACCCCCAACACACACTAACACCCCCACACACACCCCACACACACACTAACACCCCCACACACACACTAACACCCCCACACACACAATCACCCCCCCACACACACTAACACCCCCACACACACACTAACACCCCCACACACACACTAACACCCGCACACACACACTAACACCCCCACACACACACTAACACCCCCACACACACACTAACACCCCCCACACACACTAACACCCCCACACGCACACTAACACCCCCACACACAAACTAACACCCCCACACACACACTAACACCCCCACACACACACTTTCACCCCCACACACACACTAACACCCCAACACACACACTAACACCCCCACACACACACTCACACCCACACACACACTAACACCCCCACACACACACTAACACCCCCACACACACACTAACACCCCCACACACACACTAACACCCCCACACACACACTAACACCCCCACACACACACTAACACCCACACACACACACTAACACCCCCACACACACACTAACACCCCCACACACACACTAACACCCCCACACACACACTAACACCCCCACACACACACTAACACCCCCACACACACACTAACACCCCCCACACACACACTAACACCCCCACACACACACTAACACCCCCACACACACACTAACACCCCCACACACACACTAACACCCCCACACACACACTAACCCCCCCACACACACACTAACACCCCCACACACACACTAACACCCCCACACACACACTAACACCCCCACACACACACTAACACCCCCCCCCACACACACACTAACACTAACCCCCACACACACACTAACACCCCCACACACACACTAACACCCCCACACACACACTAACACCCCCACACACACACTAACACCCCCACACACACACTAACACCCCCACACACACACTAACACCCCCACACACACACTAACACCCCCACACACACACTAACACCCCCACACACACACTAACACCCCCACACACACACTAACACCCCCCACACACACACTAACACCCCCACACACACACTAACACCCCCACACACACACTAACACCCCCACACACACACTAACACCCCCACACACACACTAACACCCCCACACACACACTAACACACCCCCCACACACACTAACACCCCCACACACACACTAACACACCCCACACACACACTAACACCCCCACACACACACTAACACCCCCACACACACACTAACACCCCCACACACACACTAACACCCCCACACACAAACTAACACCCCCACACACACACTAACACACACACCCACCCCCACACACACTAACACCCCCACACACACACTAACACCCCCACACACACACTAACACCCCCACACACACACTAACACACCCTAACACACACACACTAACACCCCCACACACACACAAACACCCCCACACACACACTCACACTCCCACACACACACTAACACCCCCCACACACACTAACACCCCCCACCCCACTACACACAACACCCCACACACACACTAACACCCCCACACACACACACTAACACCCCCACACACACACTAACACCCCCCACACACCTAACACCCCCACACACACTAACACCCCCCACCCCCACACACACACTAACACCCCCACACACACACTAACACCCCCACACACACACTAACACCCCCACACACACACACTAACACCCCCACACACACACTAACACCCCCACACACACACTAACAACCCCACACACACACTAACACCCCCACACACACACTAACACCCCACACACACACTAACACCCCCACACACACACTAACACCCCCACACACACACTAACACCCCCACACACACACTAACACCCCTGCACACAACACACACCACCACACACCACTAACACCCCCACACACCACTAACACCCCCACACACTACTAGCACCACCACACACCACTAACTCCCTCACACACTACTAACACCCCCCACACCACTAACACCCCTACACACCACTAACACGCCCACACACACACTCACACCCTCCCCCACACACACTAACACCCACACACACACACACTAACACCCCCACACACACACTAACACCCCCACACACACCCTAACACCCCCACACACACACAAACACCCCCATACACACACTAACACCCCCACACACACACACTAACACCCCCACACACACTAACACCCCCACACACACGCTAACACCCCCACACACACACTAACACCCCCACACACACACTAACACCCCCACACACACACTAACACCCCCCCACACACACTAACCCTCCCACACACACACTAACACCCCCACACACACACTAACACCCCCACACACACACTAACACCCCCACACACACACACTAACACCCCCACACACACACTAACACCCCCACACACACTAACAACCCCACACACACACTAACACCTCCACACACACACTAACACCCCCACACACACACTAACACCCCCACACACACTAACACCCCCACACACACACTAACACCTCCACACACACACTAACACCCCCACACACACACTAACACCCTCACACACACACTAACACCCCCACACACACACTAACACCCCCACACACACACTAACACCCCCACACACACACTTTCACCCCCACACACACACTAACACCCCCACACACACACTAACACCCCGACACAGACACTAACACACCCACACACACACTAACACCCCCCCACACACACGAACACCCCCCCACACACACACTAACACCCCCACACACACACTAACACCCCCCTACACACACTAACACCCCCACACACACACACTAACACCCCCACACACACACTAACACCCCTACACACACACTAACACCCCCACACACACACTAACACCCCCACATACACACTAACACCCCCACACACACACTAACACACCCACACACACTCTAACACCCACCCCACACACACTAACACCCCCACACACACACTAACACCCACACACACACACTAACACCCCCACACACACACTAACACCCCCACACACACACTAACACCCACACATACACACTAACACCCCCACACACCACTAACACCCCCACACACCACTAACACCCCCACACACCACTAACACCCCCACACACACACTAACACCCCCACACACACACTAACACCCCCACACACACACTAACCCCCCACACACACACTAACACCCCCACACACACACTAACATCCACACACACACACTAACACCCCCACACACACACTAACACCCCCACACACACACTAACACCCCCACACACACACTAACACCCCCACACACACTAACACCCCCACACACACACTAACACCCCCACACACACACTAACACCCCCACACACACAAACACCCCCACACACACACTAACACCCCCACACACACACTAACACCCCCACACACACACTAACACCCCCACACACACACTAACACCCCCACACACACACTAACACCCCCCCACACACACTAACACCCCCACACACACACTAACACCCCCACACACTACTAACACCCCCACGCACCACTAACACCCCCACACGCCACTAACACCCAAACACACTACTAACACCCCCACACGACACTAACACCCCACACGACACTAACACCCCCGCACACCACTAACACCCCCACACACCACTAACACCCCCACACACCACTAACACCCCCACACACCACTAACACCCCCACACACACACTAACACCCACACACACACACACTAACACCCCCACACACACACACTAACACCCCCACACACACACTAACACCCCCACACACACACTAACACCCCCCCACACACACTAACACCCCCCCACACACACTTACACTCCCACACACACACTAACACCCCCACACACACACTAACACCCCCACACACACACTAACACCCCCACACACACACACACACACACACACACACACACACACCCACACACACACTAACACCCCCACACACACACTAACACCGCCACACACACACTAACACCCCCACACACACACTAACACCCCCACACACACACTAACACCCCCACACACACACTAACACCCCCACACACACACTAACACCCCCACACACACACTAACACCCACACACACACACTTACACCCCCACACACACACTAACACCCCCACACACACACTAACACCCCCACACACACACTAACACCCCCACACACACACTAACACCCCCACACACACACTAACACCCCCACACACACACTAACACCCCCACACACACACTAACACCCCCCACACACACTAACACCCCCACACACACACTAACACCCCCACACACACACTAACACCCCCACACACACACTAACACCCCCACACACACACTAACACCCCCACACACACACTAACACCCCCACACACACACTAACACCCCCACACACACATTACCACCCCCATACACACACTTACAGTGATGTATAATCCACCACAGAACTGCAGGAGGCCAAGAGAGGAATATGAAGAGAGCAACAGAGCAATGGTGGACACACTTGCTGAGGTGGCAAGAAGAGCTCACTCCAGCAGAGCAAAGTTGCTGGTTATGGGGGATTTCAACCACAGGGAGATTGACTGGGAAAACCTGGAGCCACATGGGGGTCCCGAAACATGGAGAGCCAGGATGTTGGACGTGGTGCTGGAAAACCTCATGCACCAACATGTTAAGGACACTACCAGAGTGAGAGGGGAGGATGAACCAGCAAGATTGGACCTTGTGTTCACCCTGGGCAGCTCAGACATTGAGGATATCAAGTATGAGAGTCCCCTAGGAGCTAGCGACCACGTGGTTCTGTGCTTTGAATACATAGTAGAGCTGCAAGTGGAGAGAATAACAGGAGTAGAATGGGAAAAGCCTGACTATAAAAGAGGGGACTACATAGGGTTGAAGAACTTCATGCGGGAGGTCCAGTGGGACAGAGAACTGGCAGGAAAGCCAGTAAATGAAATGATGGAATATGTAGCAACAAAATGCAAGGAGGCAGTGGAAAGGTTCATTCCCAAGGGCAACAGTAACAACGGGAAGACCAGAACAAGCCCCTGGTTTACCCGACGGTGTAAGGAGGCAAAAACAAAGTGCAATAGAGAATGGAAAAAGTACAGAAGGCAGAGAACACACGAAAATAGGGAGATCAGTCGCAGAGCCAGGAATGAGTACGCGCAGGTAAGGAGGGAGGCCCAGCGACAGTATGAAAATGACATAGCATCGAGAATCAAGACTGACCCGAAACTGTTGTATAGCCACATCAGGAGGAAGACAACAGTCAAAGACCAGGTGATCAGATTAAGGACAGAAGGTGGAGAACTCACAAGAAATGATCAGGAGGTATGTGAGGAGCTGAACAGGAGATTTAAGGAAGTTTTTACAGTAGAGACAGGAAGGGCTGTGGGAAGACAGCACAGAAGGGAACATCAAGAGGGAATATACCAACAAGTGTTGGATGACATACGAACAACTGAGGAGGAGGTGAAGAAGCTCTTAAGTGACCTTGACACCTCAAAGGCGATGGGACCGGACAACATCTCCCCATGGGTCCTTAGAGAAGGAGCAGAGATGCTGTGTGTGCCTCTAACCACAATCTTCAACACATCCCTTGAAACTGGGCAACTACCTGAGAAATGGAAGACAGCTAATGTAGTCCCCATATTTAAGAAAGGAAACAGAAACGAGGCACTAAACTACAGACCTGTGTCTCTGACATGTATTGTGTGCAAAGTCATGGAGAAGATTATCAGGAGGAGAGTGGTCGAACACCTGGAAAGGAACAAGATTATAAATGAAAACCAGCATGGGTTCATGGAAGGCAGATCTTGTATCACAAACCTCCTGGAGTTTTATGACAAGGTAACAGAAGTAAGACACGAGAGAGAGGGTTGGGTAGATTGCGTTTTCCTAGACTGCAGGAAGGCCTTTGACACAGTTCCCCACAAGAGATTAGTGCAGAAGCTGGAGGATCAGGCACACATAAAAGGAAGGGCACTGCAATGGATAAGGGAATACCTGACAGGGAGGCAGCAACGAGTCATGGTACGTGAAGAGGTATCACAGTGGGCGCCTGTTACGAGCGGGGTCCCACAGGGGTCAGTTCTAGGACCAGTGCTATTTTTGATATATGTGAACGACATGATGGAAGGAATAGACTCTGAAGTGTCCCTGTTCGCAGATGACGTGAAGTTGATGAGAAGAATTAAATCGGACGAGGATGAGGCAGGACTGCAAAGAGACCTGGAGAGGCTGGACATGTGGTCCAGTAACTGGCTCCTCGAATTCAATCCAGCCAAATGCAAAGTCATGAAGATTGGGGAGGGGCAAAGAAGACCGCAGACAGAATATAGGCTAGGTGGACAAAGACTACAGACCTCACTCAGGGAGAAAGACCTTGGGGTGACCATAACACCGAGTACATCACCGGAGGCACACATCAACCAAATAACCGCTGCAGCATACGGGCGCCTGGCAAACCTGAGAATAGCGTTCCGATACCTCAATAAGGAATCGTTCAAGACACTGTACACTGTGTATGTTAGGCCCATACTGGAGTATGCAGCACCAGTCTGGAACCCACACCTGGTCAAGCACGTCAAGAAGTTAGAGAAAGTACAAAGGTTTGCAACAAGGCTAGTCCCAGAGCTCAAGGGAATGTCGTACGAGGAAAGGTTAAGGGAAATCGGACTGACGACACTGGAGGACAGAAGGGTCAGGGGAGACATGATAACGACATACAAGATACTGCGGGGAATAGATAAGGTGGACAGAGATAGGATGTTCCAGAGAGGGGACACAGGGACAAGGGGTCACAACTGGAAGCTGAAGACTCAGACGAGTCACAGGGACGTTAGGAAGTATTTCTTCAGTCATAGAGTTGTCAGCAAGTGGAATAGCCTAGCAAGTGAAGTAGTGGAGGCAGGAACCATACATAGTTTTAAGAAGAGGTATGACAAAGCTCAGGAAGCAGAGAGAGAGAGGATCCAGTAGCGATCAGTGAAGAGGCGGGGCCAGGAGCTGAGTCTCGACCCCTGCAACCACAATTAGGTGAGTACAATTAGGTGAGTACACACACACTAACACCCCCACACACACACTAACACCCCCACACACACACTAACACCCCCCACACACACTAACACCCCCACACACACGCTAACACCCCCACACACACACTAACACCCCCACACACACACTAACACCCCCACACACACACACTAACACCCCCACACACACACTAACACCCCCACACACACACTAACACACCCACACACACACTAACACCCCCACACACACACACTAACACCCCCACACACACACTAACACCCCCACACACACACTAACTCCCCCACACACACACACTAACACCCCCACACACACACACTAACACCCCCACACACACACTAACACCCCCACACACACTTACACTCCCACACACACACTAACACCCCCACACACACACTAACACCCCCACACACAAACTAACACCCCCCACACACACTAACACCCCCACACACACACTAACACCCCCACACACACACTAACACCCCCACACACACACTAACACCCCCACACACACACTAACACCCCCACACACACACTAACACGCCCACACACACACTAACACCCCCACACACACACTAGCACCCCCACACACACACTAACACCCCCACACACACACTAACACACCCACACACACACTAACACCCCCACACACACACTAACACCCCCACACACACACTAACACCAACACACACACACTAACACCCCCACACACACACTAACACCCCCACACACACACTAACACCCACACACACACACACTAACACCCCCACACACACACAGTAACCCCCCCACACACACACTACCACTCACCCACACACACACTACCACTCCGCCACACACACTACCACTCCCCCACACACACACTACCACTCCCCCACACACACACTACCACCCCCACACACACTAACACCCCCACACACACACTAACACCCCCACACACACACACTAACACCCCCACACACACACTAACACCGCCACACACACACTAACACCCCCACACACACACTAACACCCCCACACACACACAGACACCCCCACACACACACTAACACCCCCACACACACACTAACACCCCCACACACACACTAACACCCCCACACACACACTAACACCCCCACACACACACTAACACCCCCACACACACACTAACACCCCCACACACACATTAACACCCCCATACACACACTTACACTCCCACACACACACTAACACCCCCACACACACACTAACACCCCCACACACCCACTAACACCCCCCACACACACTAACACCCCCACACACACGCTAACACCCCCACACACACACTAACACCCCCACACACACACTAACACCCCCACACACACACACTAACACCCCCACACACACACTAACACCCCCACACACACACTAACAACCCCACACACACACTAACACCCCCACACACACACTAACACCTCCACACACACACTAACACCCTCACACACACACTAACACCCCCACACACACACTAACACCCCCACACACACACTAACACCCCCACACACACACTAACACCCCACACACACACTAACACCCCCACACACACACTAACACCCCCACACACACACTAACACCCCCACACACACACTAACACCCCCACACACACACTTTCACCCCCACACACACACTAACACCCCCACACACACACTAACACCCCAACACACGCACTAACACCCCCACACACACTCTAACACCCTCCCCCACACACACTAACACCCACACACACACACTAACACCCCCACACACACACTAACACCCCCACACACACACTAACACCCCCACACACACACTAACACCCCCACACCCACACTAACACCCCCCCACACACACTAACACCCCCACACACACTAACACCCCCACACACACGCTAACACCCCCACACACACACTGACACCCCCACACACACACTAACACCCCCACACACACACTAACACCCCCCCCCCCACACACACTAACACTCCCACACACACACTAACACCCCCACACACACACTAACACCCCCACACACACACTAACACCCCCACACACACACTAACACCCCCACACACACACTAACACCCCCACACACACTAACAACCCCACACACACACTAACACCCCCACACACACACTAACACCTCCACACACACACTAACACCCCCACACACACACTAACACCCTCACACACACACTAACACCCCCACACACACACTAACACCCCCACACACACACTAACACCCCCACACACACACTTTCACCCCCACACACACACTAACACCCCCACACACACACTAACACCCCGACACAGACACTAACACCCCCACACACACACTAACACCCCCCCACACACACTAACACCCCCACACACACACACTAACACCCCCACACACTACTAACACCCCCGCACATTACTAACACCTCCGCACACTACTAACACCCCCACACACCACTAACACCCCAACACACCACTAACACCCCCACACACCACTAACACCCCCACATACCACTAACACCCCTACACACCACTAACACCCCATAAACACCACTAACACCCCCACCCACCACTAACACCCCCATACACCACTAACACCCCTACACACACACTAACACCCCCACACACACACTAACACCCCCACACACACACTAACACCCACACATACACACTAACACCCCCACACACACACTAACACCCCCACACACACTAACACCCCCACACACACACTAACACCCCCACACACACACTAACACCCCCACACACACACTAACACCCCCCACACACAAATGGAAGGATGAAGACGTGTACCAGAGATGACTGGACTGAACAGGAAGCACATTATATAAGTCTCACGTAGATTTAAATCCCAGTAGATCATCAGGAAAATTAATCTGGTCTGCAACGATGAAAGGAGGCAGAAAAGTCTCTAGTCTCTATCTTGGATAAAGATAGTGAGGGAAGTCTGACCTCAGACAAGCAGACTAGAACCAGCCACTCCATTAAGGGTTGTTACACGAGTTGGTTCTACTATTAGGATACACCGTAACTGTATATCTTTATATAATTGTGCACGGAATCCATGAACACATTAACGGACACGTTGAACACAGAAGCTTCCACTAGTGGATCTGTTGTCGCACTTGAATAGACATGCAAACAAGAAGGTGGGACATCGTTGGAGACAGTATTTTCAGTATTTTCAATTGCATCCCCATAAAATTTCTTCGTCCAAAACGTGTGAAGCAATGTCATCTACCTGGTATTCTTCCTCTAGAATGTATAAGGTGTCAAAGGAATTCTGAACAAGGATGGAATGCTCTCTATCATTTATTACCACTATTGGATTTTTGACTTAGGCACAAGAATTCCCCGGAACAAGAATTTTGAAACGAAGCCAAGTAACGAATCGACGTTACTTATCTTTCTGCTTCCGCCAAGTCTGTAGGTAATAAGTTCCACTCTTGTTTATTATTGGGGTTTTAGTAGATTTAACCGGACTCGATTTGACCTATGTATATTAACGCAATTCGTTTTGTCCTCACCATTTAATTTGTGACTGACTGCCTGTCCGGACTAACATTTGTTGTTCTATTCTAGCCGCCTTGTTGACCAGACTGAGTCTTACAACACAGACAAGACGAGGCGGGCAACGGGATCTACGTATAGATCCGGAACATAAAATCTCATCATCTTTTAGGGAACTCTGCAGTTCCTCTATAACTTTTGCTGATCAGCGGTTTTTCTTCAACGTCCTGCAACCAAACTCCATTTGTTACGCCAACAACAATTCACTGTGGTGAATATTGGCGGCTATACTGTCTCTGGCGGAACGTCAGCAAAGTCAGGTCCACCAGTGACCACCGGCTTGAAGTTCCAAAAATACAAGTGGTTCCTGAGCTACTTGTCAACAACACCGGTACATAGGAAAACCATCTGTCCTATATATATATAATAAATTTGTTTCACTAGAGTTATTATATATTTTATTTTTCATTATTTGCTTCAGATAGGACTATTTCATGTTTAATTGTTTTATATTTTCTATAAGTTATACATATTAATAAAATCGTTTTATCTTAATCCGGTATAATTTATTTTTCTATGATTTCTTTCCGTGAAGAGGAATCTGTCATTTCAAATTCTCTTTGAGGGTTTGAGATGGTCGTTACACCTTTACATTGCTTGACAAGCAATGCACTCAGACATGTCATGCTCATGTATTCTGTGAAAAGTACAGTGTGGTAAGTCGGTTTGAAGATTGCCTTAAGTACGACGCTTTGCACTTTGAATACCCGTACAATTAATAGCGTTGTGTAATGTTCCCTGTTTCCGCAAATGTAACAGGTCTTCGTATTATGGTTGCCAATTCCAATTCTTGTACTTCGATCAAAGAGACTACTCAGTACATTGGCTCTGGACGACAGACGTGGCTGGATATTTACACAGAGCCTTGTGTCGTAACGCAAACATTATCTGAGTTGCAGGAGTGCTTAACGTAGGGTTGATGAAAAGGAATGTACCCGTTGCGAAAAGAGTACGTTGCGTGCGTTCACCGGGACTGTTATAGGTTCCACATGTACAGTGGGAGGAGTAGTGGTACACATACAAGGAGGTATTAATTTATCAATAATGTCAAACGTTGCTACCTTGTCGAAATGAAGAGTAGGATGGTTGCTGCCTTCAGATATGAAGTATGACGCATTTAATGACTTATCCGACGCAGACAACAGCTTAGAGAGACGTGTAGCAAAATTATCAATACTTCGCCTGCAATAGGCGATGTGTTCATTAAGAATGACAAAAAGATTAGAAGTTGTGGCTGGAAAAAAATACGTAATAAAATGATGAAAACCACGAATGGTAATTATCTGAGCGACTTCACCAGACGAGGCTGATCTGGCAAGACTGTCTTTTGCAAGCCTGATAATAACAAATTCTGATGTATTACCGTACGGAGTGTTCATGGCAGTATTTATGGCAGTATTTATGGCAGTTAACCAAGCTTCCCCAGACTGTCTGGGTTACCATCGCAGCTTCACGAGAATAAGTGAAGTGGTTTATGGCAGTCGGCAAAGAACCACTAGGATTCTGATCTGACTATAATTGTCTTGACTGAAGATACTCACCAGCGCATTATCGCCATTAATTACAGCCATTTAAAATATCTTTCAGAGAATGTACACGATAATGAACAAAAAATTAAAATAATTGCGATAAAGAAGAATTTACGTAAATAACATTAAATGATGCTTAGCTGACTCTGCATATATAAAAACTGAGAAAAGAAAGCTCACTGAGAAAAGAAAGCTCACTGAGAAAAGAAAGCTCACTGGGAAAAGAAAGCTCACTGAGAAAAGAAAGCTCACTGAGAAAAGAAAGCTCACTGAGAAAAGAAAGCTCACTGGGAAAAGAAAGCTCACTGAGAAAAGAAAGCTCACTGAGAAAAGAAAGCTCACTGGGAAAAGAAAGCTCACTGATAAAAGAAAGCTCACTGGGAAAAGAAAGCTCACTGGGAAAAGAAAGCTCACTGATAAAAGAAAGTTCACTGGGAAAAGAAAGCTCACTGATAAAAGAAAGCTCACTGGGAAAAGAAAGCTCTCTGATAAAAGAAAGCTCACTGGGAAAAGAAAGCTCACTGGGAAAAGAAAGCTCACTGGGAAAAGAAAGCTCACTGATAAAAGAAAGCTCACTGGGAAAAGAAAGCTCACTGATGAAAGAAAGCTCACTGCTAAAAGAAAGCTCACTGGGAATAGAAAGCTCACTGATAAAAGAAAGCTCACTGGGAAAAGAAAGCTCACTGATAAAAGAAAGCTCACTGGGAAAAGAAAGCTCAATGATGAAAGAAAGCTCACTGATAAAAGAAAGCTCACTGGGAAAAGAAAGCTCACTGATGAAAGAAAGCTCACTGATAAAACAAAGCTCACTGGGAAAAGAAAGCTCACTGATAAAAGAAAGCTCACTGAGAAAAGAAAGCTCACTGAGACAAGAAAGCTCACTGGGAAAAGAAAGCTCACTGATAAAAGAAAGCTCACTGATAAAAGAAAGCTCACTGAGAAAAGAAAGCTCACTGAGACAAGAAAGCTTATTGAGAAAAGAAAGCTCATTCAGAAAAGAAAGCTCACTGAGAAAAGAAAGCTCACTTAGACAAGAAAGCTCACTGAGACAAGAAAGCTCATTGAGAAAAGAAAGCTCACTGAAATTCGTTTAATTAAAATCATTAAATGCGTTAAAAAAATCCATAAAGAATAAAAATATTACTGGAACTGAATAAATTTCAATGGTAAAGTTTTTTCTATTCACAATTCAATAAAAAAAACAATAAAATAATAATAAAATTGTTGACCCATACAAAAAAAAAATAAAAATAAATCAATAACTTGGTATTAATATAAAAAAATAATTATGCTGGTAAAGAAATGTTCTCACTGGAAAAAATAGAGAAAATAAAATAATAAAAATAATAAACAGGATACTATAAATGTGTAACAATAAATAATAAAAATAATTAACATGATACTATAAATCTGTAAAAATAAATAACAAAAATAATAAACTTAATATTATAAATCTGTAGCAATAAAAATTGAATTATTTCGCTGAATTTATTAATTTTCCGGGAACCACAAAGAAACACAAGAACAAAAACATTAAATATTAGAAACTGAATCACAATAATAATGTAAAAATATTTGGAAATAAAATACGTAATCAAAATAAGCAGAATAAATTATATATATCATTAAAAATTGGGCACACAGTATATATAGCTAAGGAAATCTGAAAACAAATTAACATATTTGTGAAAACAAATAATAATTGAATTTAGAATATAACAATTGCAAGAGTGAATTTGTTCGGATAATGACAAAAGTAACACAGATATAATGAAATGTAATTCACACACAGTATTGCAGGGGACACAGATAACATTTACAAGGCATTCATTATATTGATAAGGTAATCTTGACTCACGAAATCGTAATGACACGACTGCAAACAAACCACACCACGGGCGGGGATTGAACCCGCGATCAGAGAGTCATAAAACTCCAAACCGACGCTCTAGCCACTGGGCCAGCTGGCTACAAGATAATCTTGCTTTTAATAATGTCTTGCTTGTACACAAGATACGGTTTATACTGTCTGAAAAAATAGTACACACAGAATAAAAAAAATGAAAATTTAGCTCACTTGGGAAAACAGGAAAATGAAATGAAAAAAAAAATTGAGTCAGCACACAAGGAAAATTATTGAGACAATAAAATAGGGCAGGACACATAGTAGTTAATAAACGTTAATAAGGTAATCATACAAGAACAAGGAGAGAATAACAGGAAGATGTTAATAAAATACAGTACTCTATAAAGGAATTAATTAATAATTGTACTCACAAAGCTAAAGTTACTTTCGTTGCAAAGGTGAAAAAAACATAGGGTAGAGAATAACTCAGGGAAATTAAAACACAAGAGTGGGAATAATGTCAGTGTAGCCAGAGTCACATGGAACACATAAGGGAAAATTGATAACGAAGATTTACGAGTCTGATAGTTCAGTAACCTTCAACAAAAAATTCTCTTTAGGCAAATAAAATGTTATTAACATACGCAGTTGTGTTTATAAATGACGTAGGAATGTTGAAAGAAGATCGGCGAAGGCGGAGGTAGATCTTATGAGGGTGATTCTCAGCGCCAAGGATGGCAGCGGAAGTTCTTGCAGCAGGTAGGTTTACAGAGGGAGCTGGAGAAGCTGTGAGCCTGGTGCAACAAGTGGCTCCTGGAATTTACTCCCCAACTGTGCAGTTATGAATATTAGGGATGGTCAAAGAAGACCGTAGACGGAGTACACTTTATGGAACCAAAGGTTGCAAACCTAACTCAAGGAAAAGGATCTTGGGATATCATACCGAGCACATCTCCTGAGGCGCACATCAAACAAATAACTGCTGCAGCATATGGGCGCCTAGCAAACCTGAGTAGAGTCATTCAAGAAACTGTACACTGTAGTATGTAGCACCAGTATGGAACCCACACCTGGTCAAGCACATTAAGAAATCAGAGAAAATGCAAAGGTTTGCAACAAGACTAGTCCCGGAGCTAAGGGGTATGTTCTACGAGGAGAGGTTCATGGATATCAACCTGACGACACTGGAGGACTGGAGGGATAGGGAAGGTACATGATAACAACATAAAATACTGAGAGGAATTGAAAAAGTGGATAGGGGCAGAATGGATAGAGGTGGAACACAGCAACAAGGGATCACAACTGGAAACTGACAACTCAGATGAGTCACAGGGATGTTAGGAAGTATTCAGTCATAGAGCTACCAGGAAGTGGAACAATCTGGAGAGTGATGTGGAGAGAGTGATGCAGGGAGTGAGTGAATTTAGTAGCGACCAGCGACGAGGCGGGGCCAGGAGCTACGGATCGAACCCTGGAACCACAAATAGGTGAGTTGACACACACACACACACACACACACACACAATGGGAGGAAGAAAGGGCAAAATCAGTGTTTATCCATGGGCTTCAGGAGAGAGAGGAAAGGACACACACTGAAAGGCAGCAGGAAGAAAGAAAGGAGATTGAGAAAATCATCACGGAAATAGGTGAAGAGATGGACGAGATTGTAAATTTTCAGAGAATAGGGGGGTACTCGAAGGGGAGAAACCGACCAATCAAGCTGATTCTCAGGACGGAAACAGTGCGGAACAGGATCCTCCAAGAGAAACCACGATTGAAATACTCGGAAGAGTACAAGAGGGTGTTCCTAGACAGAGACAGAACAAAATCAGAACGACAGCAGCTGAGGGAGAGGACAAAAAAGCGAAAGGAGCTAGGAAAAGAGACAAGGAGGGAACCAGCAGAGGTCAGTCAGAGCAGAACAGAACAGCAAGGGCAAGCACACACACAACTATTCTCAGAACCCCACAACCTATCACACCATCCCAACACACACTACAATCCATACCTACAGCTTCCACCCAACACCGAGCTATAGAATCCCACAGTATGCTACCAGGTCTCCCACCCTCACAGGCCCCCCAAACAACAGTGAAAGGAAACTGAAGGTATGGTACACAAACGCTGATGGAATAACAAATAAGTGGGAGGAGTGGCATGAAAGAGTCAAAGAAGCATCACCGGACATCATAGCTCTCACAGAAACCAAGCTTACAGGTATGATAACAGATGCCATCTTTCCAACGGGATACCAAATCCTGAGGAAAGACAGAGGGAACAGGGGGGGTGGAGGAGTGGCGTTGCTGATCAAAAATCGCTGGAATTTTGATGAGCTGGAGAGAGGAGACAGCGGAGAAGAAAGTGATTACATAGTGGGAACACTTCACTCTGGAGGTCCCAAGGTGGTAATAGCAGTGATGTATAACCCACCACAGAAGAGCAGGAGGCCAAGGCAAGAGTACGACGAGAGCAATAGAGCGATGGTTGACACACTGGCTAGAGTGGCCAGAAGAGCTCATGCATGCAGGGCAAAGCTCCTGATCATGGGTGACTTTAACCACAAGGAGATCGATTGGGAGAACTTGGACCCACATGGGGGCCAAGATACATGGAGGGCTAAGTTGATGGAGGTGGTACTGGAAAACTTCATGTGCCAACACGTAAGGGACACTACAAGAGAGAGAGGAGAGGATGAACCAGCAAGGCTGGACTTAGTATTCACCTTGAGTAGTGCAGATATCGAGGACATCACATATGAAAGACCCCTTGGGGCCAGTGACCATGTGGTTTTAAGCTTCGAATACACAGTAGAGCTACAAGTGGAGGGAGAAACAGGAAGGCCAGGACGAATGAAGCCAAACTACAAGAAAGGGGACTACACAGGAATGAGGAACTACCTGAACGGGGTTCAGTGGGACAGAGAACTGGCAGGGAAGCCAGTTAATGAGATGATGGAATATGTAGCAACAAAATGCAAGGAGGCTGAGGAGAGGTTTGTACCCAAGGGTAACAGGATTAATGAAAAAGTCAGGATGAGCCCATGGTTTACCCAAAGGTGCAGGGAGGCAAAAACCAAGTGTGCTAGGGAATGGAAGAAATATAGAAGGCAAAGGACCCAGGAGAATAAGGAGAACAGTCGTAGAGCCAGAAACGAATATGCACAGATAAGAAGGGAGGCCCAAAGACAATATGAAAATGACATAGCAGCGAAAGCCAAATCTGACCCGAAACTGTTCTACAGCCACATCAGGAGGAAAACAACAGTCAAGGACCAGGTAATCAGGCTAAGGAAGGAAGGAGGAGAGACAACAAGAAATGACCGTGAAGTATGTGAAGAACTCAACAAGAGATTCAAAGAAGTGTTCACAGAGGAGACAGAAGGGACTCCAGAAAGACGGAGAGGTGGGGCACACCACCAAGTGCTGGACACAGTGCACACAACCGAGGAAGAAGTGAAGAGGCTTCTGAGTGAGCTAGATACGTCAAAGGCAATGGGGCCAGATAACATCTCCCCATGGGTATTGAGAGAGGGAGCAGAGGCGCTATGAGTACCCCTAACAACAATATTCAATACATCTATCGAAACAGGGAGATTGCCTAAGGCATGGAAGACAGCAAATGTAGTCCCAATCTTTAAAAAAGGAGACAGACATGAAGCATTAAACTACAGACCAGTGTCACTGACATGTATAGTATGCAAAATCATGGAGAAGATTATCAGGAGAAGAGTGGTGGAACACCTAGAAAGGAATGATCTCATCAAAAGCAGCCAACATGGTTTCAGGGACGGGAAATCCTGTGTCACAAACCTACTGGAGTTCTATGACATGGTGACAGCAGTAAGACAAGAGAGAGAGGGGTGGGTGGATTGCATTTTCTTGGACTGCAAGAAGGCGTTTGATACAGTTCCACACAAGATATTGGTGCAAAAACTGGAGGACCAAGCAGGGATAACAGGGAAGGCACTACAATGGATCAGGGAATACTTGTCAGGAAGACAGCAGCGAGTCATGGTACGTGGCGAGGTGTCAGAGTGGGCACCTGTGACCAGCGGGGTCCCGCAGGGGTCAGTCCTAGGACCAGTGCTGTTTCTGGTATTTGTGAACGACATGACGGAAGGAATAGACTCTGAGGTGTCCCTGTTTGCAGATGACGTGAAGTTGATGAGAAGAATTCACTCGATCGAAGACCAGGCAGAACTACAAAGGGATCTGGACAGGCTGCAGACCTGGTCCAGCAATTGGCTCCTGGAGTTCAATCCCACCAAGTGCAAAGTCATGAAGATTGGGGAAGGGCAAAGAAGGCTGCAGACGGAGTACAGTCTAGGGGGTCAGAGACTACAAACCTCACTCAAGGAAAAAGATCTTGGGGTGAGTATAACACCAGGCACATCTCCTGAAGCGCACATCAACCAAATAACTGCTGCAGCATATGGGCGCCTAGCAAACCTCAGAACAGCATTCCGACATCTTAATAAGGAATCATTCAGGACCCTGTACACCGTGTACGTTAGACCCATATTGGAGTATGCGGCACCAGTTTGGAACCCACACCTAGCCAAGCACTTGAAGAAACTAGAGAAAGTGCAAAGGTTTGCAACAAGACTAGTCCCAGAGCTAAGAGGTATGTCCTACGAGGAGAGGTTAAGGGAAATCAACCTGACGACACTGGAGGACAGGAGAGATAGGGGGGACATGATAACGACATACAAAATACTGAGAGGAATTGACAAGGTGGACAAAGACAGGATGTTCCAGAGATTGGACACAGTAACAAGGGGACACAGTTGGAAGCTGAAGACACAGATGAATCACAGGGATGTTAGGAAGTATTTCTTCAGCCACAGAGTAGTCAGTAAGTGGAATAGTTTGGGAAGCGATGTAGTGGAGGCAGGATCCATACATAGCTTTAAGCAGAGGTATGATAAAGCTCACGGCTCAGGGAGAGTGACCTAGTAGCGATCAGTGAAGAGGCGGGGCCAGGAGCTCGGACTCGACCCCAGCAACCTCAACTAGGTGAGTAACTAGGTGAGTACACACAAATGACGTGAAGTTGATGAGAAGAATTAAATCGGACGAGGATGAGGCAGGACTGCAAAGAGACCTGGAGAGGCTGGACATGTGGTCCAGTAACTGGCTTCTCGAATTCAATCCAGCCAAATGCAAAGTCATGAAGATTGGGGAGGGGCAAAAAAGACCGCAGACAGAGTATAGGCTAGGTGGACAAAAACTACAGACCTCACTCAGGGAGAAACACCTTGGGGTGACCATAACACCGAGCACATCACCGGAGGCACACATCAACCAAATAACCGCTGCAGCATACGGGCGCCTGGCAAACCTGAGAATAGCGTTCCGATACCTTAATAAGGAATCGTTCAAGACACTGTACACTGTGTATGTTAGGCCCATACTGGAGTATGCAGCACCAGTCTGGAACCCACACCTGGTCAAGCACGTCAAGAAGTTAAAGAAAGTACAAAGGTTTGCAACAAGGCTAGTCCCAGAGCTCAAGGGAACGTCGTACGAGGAAAGGTTAAGGGAAATCGGACTGACGACACTGGAGGACGGAAGGGTCAGGGGGGGCATGATAACGATATACAAGATACTGCGGGGAATAGACAAGGTGGACAGAGACAGGATGTTCCAGAGAGGGGACACAGGGACAAGGGGTCACAACTGGAAGCTGAAGACTCAGACGAGTCACAGGGACGTTAGGAAGTATTTCTTCAGTCATAGAGTTGTCAGCAAGTGGAATAGCCTAGCAAGTGAAGTAGTGGAGGCAGGAACCATTCATAGTTTTAAGAAGAGGTATGACAAAGCTCAGGAAGCAGAGAGAGAGAGGATCCAGTAGCGATCAGTGAAGAGGCGGGGCCAGGAGCTGAGTCTCGACCCCTGCAACCACAATTAGGTGAGTACAATTAGGTGAGCACATACACACACACATACAACACTGCTACACAGCATGTTGTCAACACTGCAACACAGCAATGTTGTCAACACTGCTACACAGCATGTTGTCAACACTGCTACACAGCATGTTGTCAACACTGCTACACAGCATTTTGTCAACACTGCAACACAGCAATGTTGTCAACACTGCAACACAGCATGTTGTCAACACTGCAACACAGCAATGTTGTCAACACTGCTACACAGCATGTTGTCAACACTGCTACACAGCAATGTTGTCAACACTGCAACACAGCAATGTTGTCAACACTGCAACACAGCATGTTGTCAACACTGCAACACAGCATTTTGTCAACACTGCAACACAGCATGTTGTCAACACTGCAACACAGCAATGTTGTCAACACTGCAACACAGCAATGTTGTCAACACTGCAACACAGCAATGTTGTCAACACTGCTACACAGCAATGTTGTCAACACTGCAACACAGCATGTTGTCAACACTGCAACACAGCAATGTTGTCAACACTGCAACACAGCATGTTGTCAACACTGCAACACAGCAATGTTGTTAACACTGCAACACAGCATGTTGTCAACACTGCAACACAGCAATGTTGTCAACACTGCTACACAGCATGTTGTCAACACTGCTACACAGCAATGTTGTCAACACTGCAACACAGCAATGTTGTCAACACTGCAACTCAGCATGTTTTCAACACTGCAACACAGCATTTTGTCAACACTGCAACACAGCATGTTGTCAACACTGCAACACAGCAATGTTGTCAACACTGCAACACAGCAATGTTGTCAACACTGCAACACAGCAATGTTGTCAACACTGCTACACAGCAATGTTGTCAACACTGCAACACAGCAATGTTGTCAACACTGCAACACAGCATGTTGTCAACACTGCAACACAGCAATGTTGTCAACACTGCAACACAGCATGTTGTCAACACTGCAACACAGCAATGTTGTTAACACTGCAACACAGCATGTTGTCAACACTGCAACACAGCAATGTTGTCAACACTGCAACACAGCAATGTTGTTAACACTGCAACACAGCATGTTGTCAACACTGCAACACAGCAATGTTGTCAACACTGCAACACAGCAATGTTGTTAACACTGCAACACAGCATGTTGTCAACACTGCAACACAGCATGTTGTCAACACTGCAACACAGCAATGTTGTTAACACTGCAACACAGCATGTTGTCAACACTGCAACACAGCATGTTGTCAACACTGCAACACAGCATGTTGTCAACACTGCAACACAGCAATGTTGTTAACACTGCAACACAGCATGTTGTCAACACTGCAACACAGCATGTTGTCAACACTGCAACACAGCAATGTTGTCAACACTGCAACACAGCAATGTTGTTAACACTGCAACACAGCATGTTGTCAACACTGCAACACAGCATGTTGTCAACACTGCAACTCAGCATGTTGTCAACACTGCAACACAGCATGTTGTCAACACTGCAACACAGCATGTTGTCAACACTGCAACACAGCATGTTGTCAACACTGCATGTTGTCAACACTGCAACACAGCATGTTGTCAACACTGCAACACAGCATGTTGTCAACACTGCATGTTGTCAACACTGCAACACAGCATGTTGTCAACACTGCATGTTGTCAACACTGCAACACAGCATGTTGTCAACACTGCAACACAGCATGTTGTCAACACTGCATGTTGTCAACACTGCAACACAGCATGTTGTCAACACTGCATGTTGTCAACACTGCAACACAGCATGTTGTCAACACTGCATGTTGTCAACACTGCAACACAGCATGTTGTCAACACTGCAACACAGCATGTTGTCAACACTGCAACACAGCATGTTGTCAACACTGCAACACAGCATGTTGTCAACACTGCAACACAGCATGTTGTCAACACTGCATGTTGTCAACACTGCAACACAGCATGTTGTCAACACTGCAACACAGCATGTTGTCAACACTGCATGTTGTCAACACTGCAACACAGCATGTTGTCAACACTGCTACCTTGTAAAATACTCAGGGTTTTAATGTCCTGCTTTATAGCAAAGTATGGCATGTTGCTGTACTGTATCTTCTGTTGCAGGGGGACGTCAAACGTCTTTTGCATAGAGTTTATCGATTTTTGTGGGGTTCAGGTTGCGATTGGCTCACAAGAGCGGTGGTGGAGACACCAATGCATCAGGGAGGGTTGGGTCTCATTCCTCTAGAGTCTAGACTCTAGCATTAGAAATCTTCCTTATGAAGAAAGATTGAAGACTCTTAAGTTACATTCACTTGTTAGACGAAGAATGAGGGGAGACCTGATCGAAGTGTATAAGTGGAAGATAGGTATTAATAAAGGGGATATTAATAAGGTCTTGAGGATGTCTCTCCAAGAGAGAACCCGCAGTAATGGATTTAAATTAGATAAGTTTAGATTTAGAAAGGACATAGGAAAGTATTGGTTTGGAAATAGGGTAGTTGATGAGTGGAACAGTCTACCTAGTTGGGTTATTGAGTTGTTAGGTAAGACACATATGCAACAGTTAGGTATCTTTATTATGAAACGTTTCGCCTACACAGTAGGCTTCTTCAGTCGAGTACAGAAAAGTTGATAGAAGCAGAAGATACTTGAAGACGATGTAATCAGTCCATCACCCTTAAAGTTTTGAGGTGGTCAGTCCCTCAGTCTGGAGAAGAGCATTGTTCCATAGTATGAAACAATATGGAGATGAAGTGACAGGATGGAGCTTTTTATAGCGCCAAGAGGTGAGACGTAGGCCACTAGGAGAGGTAAGAACTCAGATGTTGAGAGGTCAGGTCCCTCTCAAATCCAGTTATTGAGGTTATTGAGGCTGGGACTTTGGGTAGTTTCAAATCTAGGTTGGATAAGTACATGAGTGGGAGGGGTTGGATTTGAGTGGGACTTTCACATCAGAGCTTATTTCTTGGGTGGCATTGAAAATTGGGTTGGGCAAATGTTTTGTTAGTGGGATGAATTGTAAAGGACCTGCCTAGTATGGGCCAGCAGGCCTCCTGCAGTGTTCCTCCTTTCTTATGTTCTAATGTTCTAAACTAGAGGCTCGTGTCATGGCATGTTACGTGAAGCATCGTTTTCTCCGACTGGGTGGGATGCATGGTGGGTTAAGTGAATTGTATCACGACCTGCGCAGGTGGTGGGGAGGGAGGAATTTAATTAGGTGCGACACGATGCTCGGCGTATTATTGCGCATGAGGGACGTGCGCTGTGTAAAATTATGTACCTTAGAAAGGGCGGGTAGGGAGATAGTCGTGGTGCGAGTTGAAGGAATGTATCCCATGTATGCGCGGGGTGATATATGGAGGCGAGTTCAACAGTTGCGTCTGCCTGCTCAAGTACGGGAAGTGGTTTTTAAATTTTTACATGGAATCTTGCCGTCCGGGGTGGTGTTGTATAATAGGCGTTTGGGGAAAGACTGGGGTTGTCCGGCGTGCGGGATGGAGGAATCTGCTTTTCACGTTGTGTATTTCTGTGAGACTTTAGGTATGGTATGAGAGTGGTTCAGTAGGGTTTTGCGTTTGTCGGTGCTTATTACAACCTAGGCTTTCAAATGGCCTGTTAACCCAGGTGTAATGGGAGCAAATAAACACAGTAGAAAAAGTTTAGACTTATATTATCCTTCACCAAATTTAGAACAGCAATATGTACACTATGTACAGTAATAAATATAGTGCACGTCACGGTAAGCAAGGCAGAAATAGAAGCCACAAGAAAGCAGACCGTGCTTCAACCAGCTCTAGAATGGGAATGACAAGGGCAGACAGGAGAGCGGTATCCACATAACCTCTGCGATTGTCAATCCCACCTTCTTATTGGCTAGAACCTGGTCACTAGTTGAACGATGGGGCCCCATCATCAACTCTTAGCAACCTGGTTCGCTGGTTGGGGGAGATAGCCTGTAAATGAGGGTGTGTCCATGCGCCGAATAAAGGTTACGTACTCTTTGCATGCCACAGTGCTCCGGGCGTTGAGTTTTGATGTAGGTGGGGTTGACTTGCGTGTACAACGTGCGGTGTCGTACGTTGTGGCAGATTAGATTTTCGTGTCATGGGCTATGAGGCACGTTGATGGTAACAGTAGAATTAGGGTTTTAACGGGGACGATTTATAGGACAAAATGTCGAAATAGGTTGGAATATGAG
Organism: Cherax quadricarinatus; assembly: GCF_038502225.1. Lineage (NCBI taxonomy): Eukaryota > Metazoa > Arthropoda > Malacostraca > Decapoda > Parastacidae > Cherax > Cherax quadricarinatus. Next base: position 37,752,831 of record NC_091319.1, read on the forward strand.
GGGAGATGGGAGAGAGACTTCCCGTCTGAATATAAAGCCTTGGAGTTATGAGATTTGAGATGGTTGTGAGCGTTCAGTGGGTAATCTAACGGGCTGGTCAGCTGTGTCTAATTGTGTATGTCAAGTGCGTGAATGTTTCGTGATCTCCGTATTTATGTGCGTCTCCTATGTGACGGTGACGACGATATATCTTATAAGGCTTTGTATATACAGCTTTTAGGAATGTTTTCCGTCATTTATGCCTCAATACAAGTCATTGGTGTACATTTTGTATATGGTGTGCTTCCTAGCACAGTTGAACGTTTTCTTATTTCTGTTTATACTTTATGCCGTGTTTGTGTGCTTTTCAATAGTATATGTATCTATGCAAGTGTTTGTTTTTCTGTAAGCTGTGATGGAGCTTGAACTATATGTGGAGGCAGTATTTTTCAATGTTTGCCTCTCGTCAATGTATAAGTTCACTTATAGCTGCTTCCATTGTCTTTTCTTGTGTTTATTTGAAATGTCAAATATCACAGTGTAGTTTCGTTTTGTTATATTATATATTTTCATTTTTGTGAATTGTAGCGTCATCTTGTTCCACCTTTGAACTGTAATGCCTATCCTTAGTCCATGATAATAACCCCGTGGTAGTCGCCCAAATTAACGTATTGTTGTGCTCTTTAAGGCACCTGAGTTCTTAGATTAAGTCTTGGATACGTTGTGTGTTGGCAGGCGGAAGCCACGCCTAGTTATATGCCAGATGTTGTATCATGTTGTATAATACGTGATTGCTTGTGTATGTGTGTAATTTTGTGTGCTCGTTTTTGTCACATTGTTTTTTGTATAGTCTTTATATTTTTCAGTGTTTTGATTTTATTATTTATTATATAATAATAATCTTGTTAGTGCCTGGTATCTCGTTGACATATTAATTTATGCACCCATATATATTTTGTACCTGAGTTTTAAATAAAATATAAAAAAAAGTAACATGTCCCTGAAAGAAGTAGAGAAAGGGATGGCCCCTTATTACTGTCAGAGTCTTATTTTCCTTCAGGAAAACTCCTTTAGTGATACTGGAGCATATTGCTCACTTATAAGAGAGGGAACATTACCCCTTTCAAAAAACACCTCCTTAAATTCCTCTGAATATCACGCCACTTAGGCAATGTAGCCAGGCTGAATATCACGCCACTTAGGCAATGTAGCCAGGCTGAATATCACGCCACTTAGGCAATGTAGCCAGGCTGAATATCACGCCACTTAGGCAATGTAGCCAGGCTGAATAACACGCCACTTAGGCAATGTAGCCAAGCTGAATAACACGCCACTTAGGCAATGTATCCAGGCTGAATAACACGCCACTTAGGCAATGTAGCCAAGCTGAATAACACGGCACTTAGGCAATGTAGCCAAGCTGAATAACACGCCACTTAGGCAATGTAGCCAAGCTGAATAACACGCCACTTAGGCAATGTATCCAGGCTGAATAACACGCCACTTAGGCAATGTAGCCAGGCTGAACATCACGCCACTTAGGCAATGTATCTAGGCTGAATAACACGCCACTTAGGCAATGTAGCCAAGCTGAATAACACGGCACTTAGGCAATGTAGCAAAGCTGAATAACACGCCACTTAGGCAATGTATCCAGGCTGAACATCACGCCACTTAGGCAATGTATCCAGGCTGAATAACACGCCACTTAGGCAATGTATCCAGGCTGAACATCACGCCACTTAGGCAATGTATCCAGGCTGAATAACACGCCACTTAGGCAATGTATCCAGGCTGAACATCACGCCACTTAGGCAATGTATCCAGGCTGAATAACACGCCACTTAGGCAATGTATCCAGGCTGAACATCACGCCACTTAGGCAATGTATCCAGGCTGAATAACACGCCACTTAGGCAATGTAGCC